>NW_024542787.1:600000-828458 GCF_018151105.1 Drosophila obscura | reverse complement strand
TGGTGTTAAACTAGACCCAAAGTTAAAGTTTTCTGAACACATTTCTAAGGCCATGGTCGTGCTTGTGTTTATAAAGAGGTGGTCACAGGAATTTGATGACCCCTATTTAACGAAGACTCTCTATATCTCGCTTGTTCGTCCGATTTTAGAGTACGGCTCTTGTGTATGGTGCCCCCAGTACAAAGTACACCAGGACCGTATAGAATCAGTCCAGAAAAACTTTTTACTTTTTGCTCTGCGTGGCCTTAACTGGGATGCAGGTGTGAGACTGCCATCTTATCCTCGTAGATTGCTTTTAATAAACCTTCCAACCTTAGTTAATCGTAGAAAAATGCTTGGTGTGATTTTTATGCACAACCTGATCAAGGGTTACGTAGATAGCCCTACTTGTTGAGCCGCATAAACTTTACGATTCCTCTAGATCTACTAGAAACTTCATTCCTTTGTTCCTTCCCCTTTGTAGATGGAATTATTCCTTGCACGAACCATTTAGGGTACTTTGCTCGGACTTCAATTCCCTCTACCACATAATATCAACTACTAATTCCCTTCGTCTTCTTAAATCACTAATACTAACATACCTTTCCCGTAATTAGTTATATTTCTTAGCTATCTTTGCATGTTTAGCTCTTTGAGTTCTGTTTTCCTCGAATTTTAGTCTAACACCTATCTTTCCTGCATGCTCGCGATCGGTTCGGTAACACGCGTCGCGCGTCATGCGGCAGCGCCCCTCGGTCGGTTGGGCGGGCGTAACAGGCTTCGGCTTGGTGTCGCATGGGCCACTTGATGGTGCAGTCTTTGCATATCAACGTCCAGACATGAAAAAAGGCCACCATTGCGCTATTTGCATCCAAGAAGATGCTTAGAAGCACATGGGGCCTATCACCTGCACTAATGCACTGGATCTACATTTCGGTAGTGCGACCGACTCTGCTGTATGGAGTCTTAGTGTGGTGGCAGGCTACAGAAAAGATAACCTACAACAAGCTAATGGATAGAACTCAGTGGCAGGTACTGCTCTGCATCACCTGGGCGCTGAGGTCAACCCCAACAAAAGCACTCGAAACAATACTCGGAATTGACCCCCTGGACATCCACGCTCAACTGACTGCAGGTAAGGCAGCACAACGCCTAGTCGCATCAGGCAATATGTCGCTGCAAGGATTCGGGCACAGTTCAATAGGCCGAGACATGATCAGTATATCTGACTACATGATCCCCCGAAATTTCCTGGACGTCAAAACAGCGATACGACGACTGGACAGAAAGTTTGGATCAGAATGCGATCCGACGACTGGACAGAAAGTTGGGATCAGAATGAACACCTAAACATATACACGGATGGCTCCAAGATGGAGGGAGAATTAGGTGCGGGCATATACTGTACAGACCCTGAAATAAGGCTGTCCTATAAGCTACCGGACTAATGCAGCATATTCCAGGCAGAATTTTTTGCCATACGGAAAGCGGCGGAGGTTGCTGGATGTACGGAACGCCCACATAATGTGGTCAACCTGTTCGTGGACAGCCAGGCGGCGATAAGATCCATGCAGTCGTCAGCGGTCAGTTCCAAAAATGTCCTGGCAAGCAGGGAGGCATTAGATTTCCTAAGCACGACTAAGTCAGTGCGGATCTATTGGGTTCCCAGCCACCAGGGCATCGAAGGTAACGAGACAGCAGACGTACTGGCTAAGGAAGGCGTCGGGCTGGCAAACGAGAGGACTGAGAACGTGCCTGTCTCCCTCAGAGCGCTCCAAAGCGATCTAGAAAGGAGGGCACACATACAGGCCAGCAACAGGTGGAGGAGAACCACCAACTGCAAGATCGCGAAAACCATGTGCAAGGAGAGCAATGGTAAACTCAGCCAATACCTACTACACCTACCACGGAAGGACTGTAGGATGCTGAAATTTTAGAATAGTTTTTCTAAATGAACTTTAACAAAAAAACCGAGTTTGGTGGCTGCAAATTTTATATATTTAACGAAAAACGGAGGGAGACTAAAAAAGGGACGTGCGCTCGAATTCAATACTATTTATAGACTCTTTTCTTTTCTCGTTATAAAATATTCTTAAGCCTAACTTATCTAGGGCGGCGAAGCGGGGCGAATTCGCCAAGAGCGAGAGAGAGCTTTATTGCGCTCCCGCTTCGCCCTAAACTATCTTACACTAGACTTCAAATTTTCTCCAAATAAAAACATTGCGTCTTGACGCGACACCGGCCCCGTTGAAGGCCTGTGGGACTTCAACACATCGGCAGAAGCGCCAATTTATGGATCGGCCTCCTGTAGACCGCTCCGCTGCTCGTCCTGAGGTCGACCACCCTAACCTTTCCGTCCTGCCCGGCGTGTGTTGCGACGACCCTTCCGAGGAGAAACTGTTGGGGCGGAAGGTTGTCCTGTGCGACGCTGACGAGGTCGCCTTCCTCGACGTTGGGCTGCTCCTGGTGCCACTTGCATCTTATTTGCAAGCCCAGCACATACTCCCGGGACCATCGCTGCCAGAACATTTTCCTGGCTGACGAGACAAGCCGCCATCGCCTTAAGCAACTCAGACCCTCCTGGTCCGGGGTCCGGGGTGCTGGGGGTGCGATTAGCGGCCCGCCTGTCAGCAGGTGCCCGGGAGTCAGGGCGTCTCCGTCGCTTGGGTCGGGGCTTATTGATCCCAGAGGGCGCGAGTTTAGCACCGCCTCGATGCCCACCATCACGCTCTCCAGCTCCTCGGCGGTGAAGAGCGCGCTTCCGGCCGACCTCAGCAGGAGGTTTTTGGCCGACTTCACTCCTGCTTCCCACAGTCCGCCCATGTGCGGAGCTCGAGGTGGCAGGAAGGCGAACTCGCAGCCGCTTCTCGCTGCGAACTCTCGAATTACGTCCGCTTCCGTCTCTAGCGTCCTCCTCAGCTCGTCGAAGTGGCGACTTCCTCCGACGAAATTTGTCGCGTTGTCGTAGTTCACGCGGAGCGGACATCCTCGACGACCAACGAACCTTTGAAAAGCCAATAAGAAGGAGTTATTCGTTAGATCGGAGACAATTTCTAGATGAACCGCCTTGGACGCAAAACAGACAAATAACGCTATGTAGGTCTTATAAGGGGGGCCTACCACGAATTTTTAGTGTCGTATAGGCTGGGCCACAAAAATCAACGCCACATACTGCGAATGGGCGGAGATACTCGTTTTTTTTGATCAGCTCGACAATTTTGTGAAAAGCCTCATCGTACTCTACTGGTGACGGACTGACTTCAAATTTAAGACTTTTGTCTTTACATTTTCGGATGAAGCGGAACACGTAAACGAACACTCTTAGCAGCTTGAGGTGTGACGAGTATCCCTCGATAATTTCCACTAAATCATTTGATTTAGCGGTCAGTCCGACCGCTGTCTTCCTGGTTCCCAGCTTCAGCTCTTCCTCAGAAAGCTCGAAGTGGGGATTTCTGGGCCAGCTCTCTTCTTCTTCCTTCAAAAACGCTGGTCCACTAAACCAGATCGACTGCGAAATCTCCTCAATGTCACAACCTCTCGAAACTATGTCTGCTGGGTTCTGTTTAGTTGGAACATGCCGCCACGTAGCATCATCTGACCACTCCTGAATCTCAGCTACTCGGTTCGCAACGAATGTTGATAGCGACGAAGGGTGGGATCGGATCCAATGAAGGGTCTCTTCCGAATCCGACCAACATACCATTCGTTCAATCGGCACCTCGAGTAGCGATTTGAGTCGGTGACAGAGATCTGCGAGAAGGTGAGCGGCACATAACTCAAGCCTTGGAAGCGTTTTCGTCTTGAGCGGCGCTACTTTCGACTTTGCAGTCAACAACGAGACCTTGAAACCTTCTGCAGTCTTACTACGGATATAGACGCATGCTCCATAAGCTCTCATGGAGGCGTCGGCAAAGGCATGTACTTGTATCGGTGACATGGGATCAGTATGCACAAAGCGAGGTATGGCAATCTTCTCCAACTGACCCAAGGATTCTTTTAGAAAGTTCCAAGATGTTTCCAGATTCATTGGAATTGACTCATCCCAATCTAGTTTGTTAAGCCACAGCTCCTGCAGTAGGATCTTTCCCTTGATTACCAAGGGGCTTAACAAACCAAGGGGGTCAAACAGCTTTGATGTCACCGATAATATGTTCCGTTTTGTCGCTCGGAGACCCATGACTGAACTGTCAATTTTAAACCTAAAGACGTCTTCATGCGGTAGCCACGATATTCACAACGCCTTGGTTGACTCCGAGTCCGAGATCGTTATCGGTTTAACTGTGCTCTCGGATGCTGAGACTTCAGGTGAGTTCGAGAACCACTTGGTCAGCTCAAATCCTGCGGTTTGAAGAACCTGAGCCACATCAGACTTAATTTTCTTTAACTCCTCCACGCAACCAGCACCAGTCAACATATCCTCGACATAAAAGTCGGACCCGATAACTTTAGCAGCCTTTGCGAATGAGAGCTTTGCAGACTCACTCAACCTTTTCAAACACCGAATAGCGAAAAATGGGGCAGGTCCAGTCCCATATGTTACAGTGTTGAGCTGGTATATTCTCAAGGACTCAGATGGGTCTCTTCTCCACACGATCAACTGAAACTGCCTGTCCGCTTCATTCACCATCACTTCGCGATACATCTTTTTTACATCGGCAGTCAGGGCGAACCTGTGCAGACGGAAGCGAAGCAGCGTTGAGTATAACTCCTCTTGAATAGTCGGTCCGACCATCAGAATGTCATTCAAGGCCACCTGAGATGACGTCTTCGACGACGCATCGAACACGACGCGAAGCTTCGTGGACGTACTTTGGGGCCGAAGGACACACTGATGTGGAAGCAGAAGGATAAGTATTGTCAGTCGGCGACATATGACCTAAGGAGAGGTACTCTTCCATGAATTCCAAGTACATTTTCTTCAACTCAGGGTCGCGGGACAATCTTCTTTCGAGCGACAAAAACCGCCGTTTAGCAATCTCGAAGGAATTGCCTAAGCAATTTGGATCGGATTTAAACGGCAGCCGTACTTCAAACCGACCTGAAGGCAAGACTTGAGTAGTCTTTCTATAATGCTCCTCACATAACTTGTGTTCAGGAGTTAAAGGCTTTTTAGAAGATGGCAATTCTTCTAGTGACCAAAACTTTTGTAGTGTGTTGTCGATAGACACCACTGACTCTTCTCGACAACTCAGATAGTTCCTCGCTTCCTGGGTGACAGTCACCTTTGGACTGTATCTTCCAGACACAATCCAACCGAGAAGCGTTTTCTGCAGAGTTGGATAGTCAGGACCTTGTTTAATTTAACCAATCGATAAGAGTTCGAAAAATGACTCTGCACCTATCAACATATCTATTCTTTGTGGCTTGTAGAAATATGGGTCTGCAAGAGGTAGGTTCTTCGGGATTTTCCAGTCACTCACATTAAGTGCGTGATCAGGGTGGTATCCCGAGATTGACTTCAGAATCCAGAAATCGACCGAGAACTCACTACCATTGATTCGCGACTTAACCACCGTGTGTATCTTTTTCTTGACTTGTGAATTAGATTCTCCAATTCCAAGCAAGTTGATGCACGACTCCTCCCTACGGATCTGTAAGCGTCCGAACTAAAAATGGAGAGTATGTTTTGGCTCGAGCACTGCTTGACTCTGGGTCACAAACTAACTTCATAACTGAGGACCTGGCACAGTGGCGCCCAACGTGGGGCGGATCTGTGCCAGGTCCTCAGTTATGAAGACATACAAAACATACTCTCCATTTTTAGTTCGGACGCTTACGATCGACGTTGCCAGAATTACTCTATCCAAAGCTGTCGCATGGAGTGCATGCGAAGTGGAAGGATTACTCTGACTAGGAGGGGGAGAAGAATTCTCTGGGGGTGATGGTAACGCTAAACTTTTATCCACAACTGTGTACCTATGCAATAAGGCATGATGTGAGCGGCCACACACTCGACACTTGCCAGCTTTGAATCGTACCACAGTGTGTCCTTGTTGCAGACAGTTGATGCAGAGCGATGCCGATTTGACAAACTCGAATCTTTGCATCACTGCAAGCCGCGCAAATGAACTGCAAGTAGTCAACAAATGGTCTTTTGCATTGCAGTAACTACATTGTTGGTTTTTAGCATTCGCAGTAGAGCACGCGAATGAGCTCCGATTGTGAGGCTTGCTTGGCACAGCTTTCTGCTCCTGCTTTGGTTTTGCCGATTCTTCGGCCGAAAGATGCTGATATCTGCGATTAAGCATTTTTTCGCAGTCAGCCCAAAGCGGCAGCTTCTCATAATCGAGCTGTTCTTCCCATTTTTGTTTGGTCACAGGATCGACTCTGTTCAAGACGAGATGAATAAGCATTGCATTCGAGATCTTTTGGTCATCGCCTATCGACAACAAGGAACCATATATCGATGAAGTGGTATCGATTAGGTTCCTTAAGGACGATGCAGATTGCTGGGTCATTTTGGGAAGACTAAATAGGGCAGCAATATGGTTCATAAAGATCAGACATTCGTTATCATAGACCCGTTTTAAGCTAGCCATGGCTTTCTCATAATTGCTCTCGGTTACTTGGAACGCCCTTACCGTTCCCAACGCTTCACCAGAGAGGCATGAAAGCAAATGGTTAAACTTTTCGATAACTGGAATGCTTTCGTCATTGTGAACAAGAGTCTCAAATAAAGTAATGAAGCCTTTGAATTCCGAATATTTTCCGCTGAACTTTGGCAGGGCTAACTTCGGAAGTCGAGCACGAGTTGGGGCTACAGAAGCTGATACTGAAGGTATTGTATCACTGGCTGTCTTCAAGGCGTCGATAAGCGACATTATCTTTGCCTTGGTTACAATCGAGAGTTCTTCCAACTCGGCTCCAAAGTCATCGTCACTATCTATTTCTTCGATTGATTCTTCAACTTGGCTTGCCTTGGCTATAGTTGCTTTCAGTACGTCGAGTCTGCACTCGAGCTCTGTCAACTGCAGCGGAATCTCCCCAGCTTCCAGCCGGTCCGCTAGTCGGCGAATGCCTTTGACACGGGAGCTGAGCTTCTTGTTTAGCTCTTCAAGAATAGGCTTATGATCTGATTTGGGATTCATCTTGACTCTCGATACTTAAGTGAATCACTAATCAGGGCTGTTCTCACGATAATATTATTTGCTGCGGCGCAAAGTGTCGAAACAGGAAGGTGTACCCAAGTTAGGTCGAAAGAAATATACCCGGCGACTAGAGGGTATCGCACCACTTAGCGATCGGTTTAATATGGACCTAGGGTGTTGAAGCCAAATGAGGCGAAAAATCGATATACCCGACGATAAAAGGGTATCGAGGCAATTGGCGATCTGTTTAAGACGGACCTAGGGTGTCGATGCCAAATGAGGCGAAAAATCGATATACCCGACGATTAAAGGGTATCGAGGCACTTGGCGATCTGTTTACGCAGGCGTGCCAACACAAAACACACAAGAACAAGAACAAACAGCAACGGTGACAAGCGAAAGCGAAAACGAAAAATTCACCGCTGAAGTTGTGAACATATGCAAGTTAACACTCCCCACCAGCCATAGGGTATCAGCAGGGGTCTTAGTTATAAGAATGCTGACCCAGCGCTGGCATGGAAAGGGGCGGCAACATATTACTATGTTGCATAAACATCCGCCCGACCAACTGGGTCCGCACGAGGCGCTGAGGCAGCGAAACTGGAGACCGCTGCTCGCGCAGCGCTGCCCAAGCTGGGGGGACTTATGCATAATTATATCATTTTGTACTTGCAGTCTTGTACTCACTTTGAACCGTGCCAGTTGGCCGGAATAAAATTACATAAAACATATCCGATCTTTCTCTGCCGATGGCTAATGCCGCGGCTTAAGTAATGGGAATACTGAATAATTAATTGGCGCCCAACGTGGGGCAAACTAAGTCGAACCCCGAGTTAACGCGAGTGTCAAAACACCGCGATAAATAAACCAAAAGTTTAAAAGCAAGAAAAAGTCATAAAAATAAGGGAAAAATCCCCGTGAAAAATTCCTCCGAAATACTAAAAAGAAAATAAAACAGAAAAGTATAAAAACAAATTTCCCGAAGAAATTCCTCCATACACTAAAGGGAAAATTAACTAAATAATTACAACACAAACGAGTGAGAACGTTCCATAGTGCAACACCCGAATGAAAATCAAAAACTAAAACAAGGAAAGAGCTGAAGGGCAACCCCTCGCTCCAAGTGAAGATAGATTGCAGCCGAAAACAAAGTCAAAAGAGCTGAAGGGTAATCCCTCGCTCCCATCGAAAGATCTACAAGGAAAAAATAGGCTGAAGGGCCCTCCCTCGCCTGGAAAGAGAAAATATAATAACAAAATCTACAAGGCTGTAGGGAATTCCCTCGCCCGACGTTACGGATCCAAAACGCTCAACCGGTGCATAGTTAGCTTAACCAATCTAATCGCCAGAGTAAATATAGGCTGTAACAATGATGCTTTTCTGGGTACTTCACTCTCTAACAATGGTCGCGGCCCGCATCACCGACTATTCACACTCCCGTTACATTCCTATTACAGACGGGTCGGTATTGGTATGGGAGGAATTAAACTACATCAGGCACACAGCAAACCTATCAGAATATGGCCGCATTGCCGACGAAACCGTACAGATGACAGACCTTTTCCCAAGATCTCACATGAGACAACTGCTGGAGGTTGACTCCAGCCACGTCAAGGATATGTTAGAAGATATTGGCATTCACCGTAGGCTAGCGAGAAGTTTAGACTTCCTAGGGACGGCCCTCAAGATAGTGGCCGGCACGCCAGACGCCACTGACTTAGAAGATATCAAGGTTACTGAAGCACAGCTAGTCCATTCAAATAATAGACAGATAGTAATAAACTCAAAAGTTCAGAGCCAGATAAATAACCTCACAAACACAGTCAACAAGATTCTTAGCACAGAGAGGAAGGAACATATCAACTCAGCCCATTTGTATGAAACACTGTTAGCTAGAAATAGAATTCTCATCACTGAATTGGGGAACCTAATGCTCACAATCACCTTGGCAAAAGCCAACTTGGTAAACCCTTCTATTCTTGACCATGCTGACATAGAATCCATTCTCACTAACCAATTCACAGGGGTTACAGTGTCAAACTTGTTAGAAGTATCCAGCATTAAGATCTTGCAATCAAATCATATTATCCATTTTATTATAGGGTATCCTAGAGTAAGTTTAGCCTGTAAGAAGATTATGATGTACCCGGTTGAGCACAACGGTACAGTACTGCAGCTAGAGGAGAACATCGTAGCCGAGTGTGAGAGCCAGGTGTGGGCCGTTACGGGCTGCACCTCCACTACCACTAATACCTTCTGCAGAAAAAATCTGGGTGGTTCCTGTGCGCAGGGGCTACACTCCGGAGGCACGGCACATTGCAGCTCTCAACCCAGCCACCTGGAACCCGTCACCTTGGTAGATGACGGGGTTATTATCATCAACAACAGACCCGCCACCATCAGTTGTGATTCCGACACGTTGGTTGAAACCTCAGGAACGCAACTGGTCGCCTTCAATGACTTTGCCACCATCAATGGCTCTCGGTTCCTGAATCGTGACAACACCAAACGCCGGGTGCCCGGCATCGCTTCGGTGCCCGTCCTGAATATCACAGGGCACCACGCGGTCCTAAGCCTACCATTCCTCCAGCAGCTCAGCGAAGACAATCTGAACTACATTAAGGAGGTCGAGCGAAACGCAACGGGCAAGGGGAATCCTATCCTCGCCTTTGGTCTAGGAATAACCCTGTGCGGAGTCATCGGAAGTATCGTCTACATCAGATCCCTACTCAGGAAGAAAAGGGATTTGGTCCAGGTCAACGCGCTTATAGAAAATTTGAGAGGCTCGAGGGCGACCACTCTTGAAGAGGGGGAGTAGTTAACACTCCCCACCAGCCATAGGGTATCAGCAGGGGTCTTAGTTATAAGAATGCTGACCCAGCGCTGGCATGGAAAGGGGCGGCAACATATTACTATGTTGCATAAACATCCGCCCGACCAACTGGGTCCGCACGAGGCGCTGAGGCAGCGAAACTGGAGACCGCTGCTCGCGCAGCGCTGCCCAAGCTGGGGGGACTTATGCATAATTATATCATTTTGTACTTGCAGTCTTGTACTCACTTTGAACCGTGCCAGTTGGCCGGAATAAAATTACATAAAACATATCCGATCTTTCTCTGCCGATGGCTAATGCCGCGGCTTAAGTAATGGGAATACTGAATAATTAATTTGCACATGTGTGTGTGTTTAAGCTGTGTTGGCGCTTGTGTATGCTGGGCCTGGCTGACCGACCGATAGACACCCAATTGAATTTCGAGGCACGCTTTGACAAATTGACAGTTGGATCCTTTGCACCAAAACTATATACCCGACGATTACAGGGTAGCGCGTCGCTTGTCGAACGGTTTGACTTAAACGCGCTAAACGCAAGAACACACCAACAACAACGACGGTCAGCAATGACCCAACTATATATTTGCGCAACGAAAACGAGAAAGGGGGAAAGGAGCGACAGTGATTGCAGTTATAAATTATATGTATATGTTCTGCGTCCAAGATGGTATGATGTATGTGAATATGTGATATATGTAATATATGTAATATATGTACAAACTCTACTAAATACATGCAAATCTAGCTCTACTATGTCATACGGATGTGCCAAGAATTGAAAGCGAGGTGCACTTATTTTAGCACAAGACAGTAACTACGAGATTTTAATGATTTTGTCTTTACTCGAGCTTTCAATTTTTTGCACAAATACCTGTAATATGTATGTAAGAGATCCTGGGAATTCCACTTTCCTTGGCAGGTGGCAAATGTCTTTTGGAATGGATATCCCTCGGTGGTTGAGATCGCTAGGTATTTTTATACCCGTACTCAAAAAAGAGTTAAGGGGTATATTAGATTTGTGGTAAAAGTGGATGTGTGCAACGCAGAGAAAGAAACGTTTCCGACCCCACAAAGTATATATATTCTTGATCAGCATCAATAGCCGAGTCGATAGAGCCATGTCTGTCTGTCCGTCTGTCAGTCTGTCCGTCTGTCTGTCTGTCCGTCTTGTTGAGCGCCTAGATCTCAGAGACTATAAGAGCTAGGGCAACCAAATTTGGTTTCCACACTCATGTGATATCACACTGCTACAAGTGTATTTCAAAATTTCGCCCCGCCCCCTTCCGCCCCCACAAAGGACGAAAATCTGTGGCAGACACATTTTTAAAGATACGATAAAACTAAAAACGCAGTATCGTAGAGAATGCCCATACCTACCAGACTGCCGAATCTGAATCAGATCGGATCATAATTATAGCCAGAATGAAGAAATTAATTTTCAGTTGCTTCCCCTGTCCAATCCGGCAAACGACAACACAACTCATTTTCCTTCTCGCTCGCACACTCTGCCGCGTTCAGTGCGCGAGCAACCCCTAGCGGAGGAGATGTAGAATCTAAATGGAGCATGTACATTGTACAATCTACATGTTAGATGTAGAATATACATTGTAGATGTAGATATCAGATGTAGCAAAAAAATGTAAAATGTAAAATTTTTTTTTTTTCTAAAATTCTAAAAAATCATAAGATCAAAAATGTATATACTGACTGAGTACGGGTATAAGTAGAGTCGCGTCCCCAGAAGCGACTCGCATGTTCCTTCTCGTTGTTGTATGTTTGTTAGCCGTCCGTCACGGTAGTTTTAGGTGTGTTATTTGGGGGGTTGATCTTGCACACACACGCGACGCGGGCAGGTGTATATTATATACACTTAATATTCAATATGATTTACATATATTTTGTTCACCACTCGTGTTACTGTCACTTTCTGCCTTTTTTGCTATATTAATTTGCGAGTCCACCCGGGGGCGCCATGAAATTTTAGAATAGTTTTTCTAAATGAACTTTAACAAAAAAACCGAGTTTGGTGGCTGCAAATTTTATATATTTAACGAAAGACGGAGGGAGACTAAAAAAGGGAAGTGCGCTCGAATTCAATACTATTTATCGACTCTTTTCTTTTCTCGTTATAAAATATTCTTAAGCCTAACTTATCTAGGGCGGCGAAGCGGGGCGAATTCCCCAAGAGCGAGAGAGAGCTTTATTGCGCTCCCGCTTCGCCCTAAACTATCTTACACTAGACTTCAAATTTTCTCCAAATAAAAACATTGCGTCTTGACGCGACAGATGCTAATGGGTATACTCACAGGTCATTGCCTGGCTGCAGCGCATGCAGTCAAACTATATTTATATTTATATTTTATAGGCATCACCAACAGTGGCAAGTGCAGGAAATGTGATAAATCTGGGGCTATCGAAACCCTGGAACATCTAATCTGCCAATGCCCGGCCCTCTCAAGAGCAAAAAACAAACATCTTGGCAGCCCGGTACTGGCATCGCTGGAAGATGCATCCAAGGGGACGCCAGCGGAACTCCTTGCCTTTGCAAAATTCTCCTCGATCCTCCTCGATTTCGAAACCGCGTAAAAACACTCAGAAGGTCCATACGCACCAATCCGGACAACTAAGGGCCATATTGGCCTATGCGTGGCCCTGTGAGGGCCGTCCGGGACAACCTAACCTAACCTAATCTACATTGGCTAATAAACACCCGTTCACCACTAAAACTGGAGTACAAAGTACTTTTGTACAATGCAGTTCTGGAAACCATCTGGACATACGGCTCCGAGCTATGGGGAAATGCTTGCGTTAGTAATTTAGAAATAATCCAGAGAGCTCAATCGAAGATACTAAGAACTATCACTGGGACACCATGGTACATACGGAATGAAAATATCCATAATGACTTAAATGTAGGATCAGTTAAAGATGAAATTGCCAAAGTGAAAGCAAAGTACCAGGCCAAGCTTCAAGCCCATCCTAATAGACTTGCGCAGTCTTTAACTTGGCACACTAGACATACACGACACCGGCGAAGAGACCTACCTACCCAGCAATAATACTTAGCTAGGGACGTACTCTAAGTAATTAAGTGTAATTAATTAAATAAATATATTAGGCTAAGATTTGTATACTTGTCGTAAGTCTCTAATAGGGAAGATTCAATAAATAAAATCCCGTAAAAACAAAAAAAAAACGAGAAGGAACGTGCGAGTCGCTTCTGGGGACGCGACTCTACTTATACCCGTACTCAGTCAGTATATACATTTTTGAGCATGTAATTTTTTAGAATTTTAGAATTAAAAAAAAAATTTTACATTTTAAATTTTTTTGCTGCATCTGCTATCTACATCTACATCTACAATGTATATTATACATCTAACATATAGATTGTACATGTTCCATTTAGATTCTACATCTCCTCCGCTAGGGGTTGCTCGCGCACTGTACGAGGCAGAGTGTGCGAGCGAGAAAGAGAATCAGTATCGTGTTTCATGCAGGGGTAGACGGGGGAAGCAACTGAAAATTAATATTTTCATTCTGGCTATAATTATGATCCGATCTGATTCAGATTCGACAATCTGGCAGATATGGTCATTCGTATGTTTATCGTATCTTTAAAATTGTGCAGATTTTCGTCCTTTGTGGGGGCGGAAGGGAGCGGGGCGAAATTTTGAAATACACTTTTAGCAGTGTGATATCACATGAGTCTGGAAACCAAATTTAGTGGCCCTAGCTCTTATAGTCTCTGAGATCTAGGCGATCAACAAGACTGACAGACGGACAGATAGACATGGCTCTATCGACTCGGCTATTGATGCTGATAAAGAATATATATATTTTATGGGGTCGGAAACGTTTTCTTCTCTGCGTTACACCCATCCACTTTTACCACAAATCTAATATACCCCTTAACTCTTTTTTGAGTACGGGTATAATAGACTACAGCGCTTGTTATTTACCACCAATATTAGAACACGTAGTGAATTGGAGCAGCAGTTGCGAGCGTATGCGTTTGGTAAACGAAGTGACCATTCTACGAGAGATCACGGCCAAAGCACTGGACGAATAAGCAAAAATTGATATCGCAGACAATGTACCATTTCTGTGGCAAATTTGGATATAAGATTGCACAATGCCGAAACAGAAAAACTGGAGAATAGAATGCGTTCAAGGAGAAACATGCGCATAGCAACATAACACAAAGCAAAGAAAGGATAGAAGCAGCACATACGAGAAGCGGGTAGATGTTTGTCCCGTGGTAGCGCCAAGAGGAACCATATATCAGTTTGGTAAGCCCGTTCCATCTCTTCTTGACTCGTGGGCCGAGTGTTCATTATTGAAAGAAAAGTTGGCTAATAAATTTGCTGGCAAGAGAATAAAAAATAAGGTAGTTTAAAGAGGCATAGGTGAAAATTCTATATTATGTACCTCTAAATCCTATCGACCGTCAGAATTTTTGAATACTCTTTGAAAATCTTATTCCACATTGTAAGGGATGAATGTATCTAACTGTTGATTGGACGTGAAATTTTAAGTCAGGGTTTTGGTGTTTCCATAGTGTAAAGACCTAGAAGGCTTTACAGACCCCACCTACCATACGATAGCCTATGCGGCCGAGGACAGGCCATGAAACTACCACTGGAAGCAGTACCCTCATCATTATTTATTTTTATTATGCCCCCACCCACAACGCTACCCGTCACTGAAGGCCAAAGTCCGATATCTTCTTTCATTTTTCTATTATTTAATAAGTAGTCATATAAGTAATTATAAGTAAGCAAATAAACCCACCACTGAAGGCAGTTAATACCAAAATACTAGATGGTGGACGAGGTGGCAACCCCTAAAACTATCGATACAGAACAGGGGGAAAGCTATCGAAAAGGAGGAACAAAACAACAAGGTTCGAGGGAGGAGAGACTTGAGCGGCCGATCACTTTGCGACGAACCTCCAAGCCATGCTGAAGCACAACTTTGAGTGACAAAACGCCTAGCTACGCACCGATACGGGTACAACACGCCGACCAAACCTCGCTCACGATTAAAACAAACCCGCGTACCGGTCTGCAACAACAGGCACACACACGAACACGCCGCGAACGCAGAACGTGCCCATGGCTACGCGCATATCCAACTCAGCCCGGTTCGTTTCCCGTATATTGGTCGCACGTAAGTTGTAAGCAACAACCACATGGTGCAGCCAGGGACCCCAATAGCGAATATTACTTGAATAAACACATAATTTTAAACTTAAAGCCCACGCCTCTCGAGTCAATTTTATTCAAATTAACTACTAATGCCCTTTTCTTCCTGATCTTCTTGAGCCTTTGAGACAACGCACTGCTCTGCCTCGCCTTCTCCTTAACTTCAATGAGCTTTTGCGAAAACGCATTACTCAGCCTCACTTTCTCCTGTTCCCACTGAGCCTTTGCGACAACGCACTGCTCAGCCTCACCCCGATCCTCTCGAGCCTTCGGTGGCTTCGCGACGACGCGCCGCCCCACCCACATCGTTTCCAAGCCAAGCCTGTCCCCTATCCTCAAGCACACGCTCCAGGTAGCGGGATTAACCACCGCCAAAAGTACCGATCCACCAAGATCCATCTTGGGACACCGGGCAGACATTGGTGACTCACACCAAACCCAGCACGGCTACGGCATTGCCTCGTCTGGTCTCGTCCCTTGTCTAAAGTCCCCACAACAACTACAAAATTTCTTGTAGCCGACCCTGGACAGACTGAGCTTACCCCAGCCTGAAATAGGTTCCTTACAAGTGGCGCCCGAGCAGGGACTTTAGGGAGATTCTATTCGAGGCGAAGCCCCACTGAAACGAAGCCATCAAACACGTGCTTTAAGTACAGTCAAAACAAAGTACGAATAGCAGTCAGATACAGAAAACATGCGCTTGGTGTAAATACACCAGAACATACACACATACATACGCCCGCACTCTAAAAACTCGCGCCGCACACCGAAAACACAACATACACGCGCAAGTACCGCAAAATCACACACACACACAAATTGGAGATCGCAAACAACCAACGCCACAGTGCCAGTCCGAAAAATCATCGCGGTACAACAATTCAGTGTCGGTACGAAAAACTATCGCAGTACAGTTAACTACTAGTTAGTAGTTAAATTCAGCTTTTTGCAAACATTTCCGAACCAAGTACAGTGCCGGTCCGAGAAATCATCGCAGTGCAGATACAGTGCAACTTTTAAACAGAATAAAATTTCGGGCGCTTCCAATGCCAGTGCCGAAAATCAAACCGTGCGGAGATAAAATAAGAACTGGAATAGACAAGACAGTAGTGCGCTAAAACAACACTAGCCAGCAATAAATACCGCTACGCCTGCCCTCCATTTTAACGAGCACGAGCTCTACATCCAAGCATGGATCAAAGTACCGACGGTGACCAGAGTGAGTATTACCCTGCAGAAATAACCAAGAATCCTGGGGTGGGAACCGGTTGGATACATCAACGCCGTCGAGACGCACTCGAAGCATTCGCCGACGAGTTCGGGTTCGCGAAGGAAGGCACCGTGGATGACCTGAGAAGGACTTTCGCTACGTTCGTCGAAGCCAAACTCGCTCGTGACGTCTGGATCCGATTGGCGGAACTTGAAGGACAGTATTCCAAGACTCTTGGACGCTCCAAATCACCGCAGCCAAGCGCCAAAGCATCACAGAAGAAGAAGAAGAGCCTCGAGCAAAAACTTGGCATACCCGTTCCCCCACCAGCGGCGGCCAAAAACAATGTGCCACCTGTAGTCCTGATATCCGAGGGAGGTTCACCAAGGCCCCGGTCGCCGGAAGCCAGTCCGATACCCATAAGGAGAACTCTGCCTCTTCCGGACGAAACCAGCAGACACACTGAGCCTGGGAACCACCACAACACTTCGTACTCCCACGCCTTCCAGATGGCGACAGAATCAGGCACTGGGGCATCCAATTCAACGGTCACGATGATCCTCTAGCATTCGTGGAATTGCTCGAAGAACGCGTTCTTTCATACGGGGTCGACATAAATCATCTACCTCGAGCCATGTCAGAAAATCTCACGGACAGAGCGGGTCGTTGGTTTCGAACCAGCCGACTTCAAAGCGCTTCGTGGGAAGAGTTTCGAAAGGAATTTTTGGCATTTTTTCTTCCGCCTCGCTATTTTGAACAGCTTGAAGACAAAATCCAGGCACGAAAACAAGCGGTGGTTGGTTAAGGATTTCGTCATCGAGATCCGCCTCCTAATGCAACACGCTGGGTATGACACGAGCTCAACCGCATCTACGACAATACTCTACCAGGATACCAACTGTACGTGAGGAGACACGAACTTCGAACTCTGGCGCGGCTAACACAGTTAGCCGTAGAGTTTGAAAGCATTCAAGAACGGAACGACACCGGAAACTGGAACTCACCAGAAGCGAAGTCACCTCAGAGAACATCAAGACGCACCAGACCCACTCCGAGCACAGACTAAAAGCAACCGGAAAGGAACCAGACTTTGAACCCGTTTCGCCAAGACTCCTATAATCGGACAGATCTCACTAGTCAACCCGGCCCAACGCAACGCATTATACCTAGTAAAGAAATCTCCAACAAAATGATTCAGCACGACGCATCCCCCATTGCCAACGCGCGCACGGCATGTCGTCGATGCGGCGAACCAGACCATTTGGCGGCAAGCTGCCAAAATAGCTCTATCCTATTTTGTTGGGAATGCGGAAAGCGAGGCATCAGAACTATCCAATGCTGCAAACGAGAAACGTCGTAAAACTAGGTGCGTCCTCGACTGCGACGTAAACAGCCGAGAACGACGCCATCCAGAACCCTAGATCAAAAAGACCCTCACACGTACATGACGGCCGGATAGTGGCGATGGTGAAGATTGAAGGAAGACCCACAGAAGCAACCATAGACACAGGAGCAACTCGAAGTTTCGTAAACCAAGCTCTGGCCGAGAGGTTAATTACAGACACAAATCTACGAGACGCGTTAATGCAAATCCGTCTAACCGACGGGTCAGTGAGACCCATTACTCAAGACTTACTCCCTTCTGGTATTACCAAGCATGGTGGAGAGTGTTATCCTGGGGATGGACTTTCTGTGCGCCATAGAAACTACAATACAATGCGGAACCACTCGCCTACATCTACGAGGCGTTTGCATCAATGACGACGAGCCGAGGACCACCGCCAGCCTTGTGATAGCCCAAGGACCCGAGACTAAAAATCCAACGACCCACAACAGAGAACCCAACCACGACATCCTCAACGGAGAACAAAATTCAAAGGCAAACAACCATGGCTACGACATCATCAACAGGGAACGAAAACGCAAGGAAACCAACAGAAACCCCCGCTACGACAGAGAGCAAGGATCAAACACTAGCAACAGAGAACACGATAACGAGGATAACAACAGGAAACACGAACACGATGGTTTCCACAGAGACCACAAGCACGAGAAGGGCCACCGAGACCACCATCACGAGAACACCCACAGCGAGCACGAGCACGACAACATTTCCGAGTACCCCACCCGACCAGACCACCCAAACGCATTCGACACGACAATTCATCACGATCACTCTATTGAAACCGCCGACATAGAAATGAACATGCATGCCGAAGACGAACCCGAACTAGACGTACATCCCTGGCCTCCAGAACTAGCACAACAGATCCGCGAATTTCTTGGCGAAGAACTCCCAAAGTTCGAAAACCTCCAAGGTACGACAGACCTAGCAGAACACAACATTGTCATGAGGAACAGTCGCCCGATAAAACAACGGTATTATCTGAAGAATCCGGCCATGATGCGCATCATAGATGAACAAATTGATCAATTGTTGGCCGAGGGTCTCATTGAACCATCACAAAGTCCTCACAGTGCCCCAATTGTGCTCGTTCGCAAGAAAACCGGAAAGTGGTGAATGTGCGTAGATTTTAGACAACTCAACGAACGCTCTATTCCAGACGCCTACCCATTGCCAAGGATAAGCTATATCCTAGAACGACTCCAGAATGCTCACTACATAACGACATTTGACCTGAAAAACGGATATTGGCAGGTATCAATGGCCGCCGCTAGCCTGGAAGCCACCGCTTTTACGGTACCCGGAAGAGGTCTCTATCAATGGAAGGTAATGCCTTTTGGATTGCACTCCGCCCCCGTCACGTTCCAACGGACCCTCGACACAGTTATCGGAGCAGATATGGAGCCATTCGCGTTCGCCTACTTGCACGATATTGTCATCGTCGGGAAGGATTTCGCGGAACACCTACACAACTTCCGGAAAGTCTTCACGCTAATCTTCGTATCAATGCGGACAAGTGTACGTTTTTCCAACGCCGGATAAAATACCTAAGACACATGGTTAGTGAGGAAGGTATTCATACCAACCCGGACGAAATAGCGGCGGTTAAAGGGGTGCGACTTAATCACCGACCATCACGCCCTTAAATGGCTAAATACCATTGACTGTCCGTACGGCAGAGTGTCGAGATGGGTCCTTGAGCTCCAGCAGTACCAATACGATGTACATTATCGGGCGGGAAAACAAAACGTCGTGGCGGACGCACTATCCACACACCACACTATTGGTATTCTTCGATGCCTTTTCCAAGTGGGTCGAATTAGTTCCGCTCAAGAAAGCAACGGCAGCAAACCTTGAACGAGCCTTTCGGGAACGAATCCTCAGTCATTTTGGAGTACCGAAAGTGTTCGTATGCGATAATTGTACCCAGTTTACTAGCCGATCGTTCAAATCATTTATCAAGTCAGCAGGAGTAGAGCTCCAACATACAGCACTCTACTGTCCTCAAGAGGAACCTCAAATCACCTGCGACGCGTTACTACCAGAGATGTCATTAGCCATCAACTCCAGTATCTCCGACACGACTGGCTTCAGCCCAGCCTTCTTGCTACACGGTAGAGAACCCCGGCTACCTGGCGCTCTATATGACGAAGTCACGCCTGGAACTGGAAGCCCCTCGGAATCAGCCCTGTCCAAAGCAACCAGGCTCAAGGAAGTATTTGTCATCGTCCGCTACAATATCCAACAAGCAAGCCAGGAACAAGGACGCTACTATAACCTAAGTAGAAGACAATGGCGCCCTACCATCGGATCTCTGGTCCTCGTGCGGCAACATAACCTCTCCAACGCAGCCGACGGATTTGCTGCGAAGCTGGCTCCAAAGTTTGACGGGCTGTACAAACTGAAGTGCTTCATCTCACCAAATGTCGTCCGACTCCAGCACCAGAGCAACCGAAAACAAAGATTAGCGAACATAGCGGACCTCAAGCAGTTCCACGACAACGAGGACATCGCAGACCAGACCAGCCCGAACGACCACGACCAGACTCTACTAGAGTAGTAAGCCAAATAATCCTTTATTATCTCTACTTTGCATCGCTATTGTGACCACTCGTTAGTAAGTTAGTAAGCATGTTAGGAAAAAATTGTAAGGCTGCACCACCGAAACCAATAACAATAAGGAGGACGGAATCACTTAATCCATATATTTCCCTAATATAGAACTAAGCTCCCGCAGCCGCCGACATGGATTCGGGCGAGGAAAACTCCTCAGAGACTCCAATAAGAGACGTGGAACTTGACGATGACGACAGGGATACTGAACTCGCTGACGACGACCAAGCAATGGAGTTCTCCGATGAGGATTCCACAAAGAACAACATCCCCACGTCAACGCACTTTCGGACCCATCGTGCCACACCCCCACCCCGACGAGTAGCGGGTTACCCCACCGCCGCGGTTGACCTGACGTCATCTCCGATGTCTACAGATGATCCACCCGTAGGTCACCCAGCTACATTACCGCTGTTCTCACGGCGAACCACCTTTCCGTCCTACCCACGTGCCGGCCCCGACTCACCACGCTACGCCCCGGAGTCATCCTCTTACGCCCCACGAGCGGCACCGTATGCTACCCCGGACCCGCCGACGTATACCCCTTATCGGTCGCCCCGATATGCTGAGACTACGGATGAAACCGAAGGAGCATCCCGTCATAGACGCGACCCACGGCTCGGCCAAGGAGTGTATCGTCCGGTAACACCCGAACAAGGGCTCGAACCATACGAACCACCGCCACGAAATTGGGACGACCAGGAAGACGTCGATGACGACTACTACACACAGGAGTTCGTCTCGAGTGCCGAAACCACCACATTGTCACACCTTGAGGCATGCGAGTCACCCAGAACTGCCGGATGACCATTGACGTAACAATTCCACCATGGCGCAACGTGCAGGAATTCTTTCCCGCCGAAGCTCTCCAAAACAGTCCGGCACACGGACCAGCCGACCCAGAACCAGACGTCGAAACGACAACCGAGGATGTCCACCTCCTACCTCGCGAAGCAGAGGACAAAAACAAGGAGGCCCAGGATCTGGACGGGGACCTTACGGCCAAACTCCCGAATAGGAGACGCACCACGACCAGTCCCAGAACAGAGAGTAATCTCGAAAGCTGGGAGTCGGTATCCTCACAGGAGATCGGATGAGGAATGGGAAGTCGACAAAGAGTGGGATGCCAACCCTACCCGGCAGTCCCTCCGTATCCGGTTTCGGAGGGTCAAGGTGACTTCACAACAGGCAGACACGCCCAAGGACTCGTAGTCACAGCAGGCAGAAACGCCCCAGGACTCGTGGTCACAGCAGGCAGGGCCAAGAACTGCAGGATCCTCATTTCGTTCCGTTCCGTTGAGAAAGGGTGGGGGGGGGGTGACCTGGAAGGCTTTACAGACCCCACCTTCCACACGATAGCCCATGCGGCCGAGGACAGGCCAAGAAACTACCACTGGAGGCAGTACCCTCATCATTATTTATTTTTATTATGCCCCCACCCACAACGCTACCTGCCACTGAAGGCCAAAGTCCGATATCTTCTTTCCTTTTTCTTTTAATTAATAAGTAGTCATATAAGTAATTATAAGTAAGCAAATAAACTCGCCACTGAAGGCGCGAGGTCAGTTTATACCAAAATACTAGATGGTGGACGAGGTGGCAACCCCTAAAACTATCGATACATCACAGGGGGAAAGCTATCGAAAAGGAGGAAAAAAACAGCAGGGTTCGAGGGAGGAAAGACTTGAGCGGCCGATCACTTTGCGACGAACCTCCAAGCTACGCTGAAGCACAACTCTGAATGACAAAACGCCTAGCTACGCACCGATACGGGTACAACACGCCGACCAAACCTCGCACACTTAACTCGGTCCGACCCACGAGAACACAGTCACGATTAAAACAAACCCGCGTACCGGTCTGCAACAACAGGCACACACAAGAACACGCCGCGAACGCAGAACGTGCCCATGGCTACGCGCATATCCAACTCAGCCCGGTTCGTTTCCCGTATATTGGTCGCACGTAAGTTGTAAGCAACAACCACATGGTGCAGCCAGGGACCCCAATAGCGAATATTACTTGAATAAACACATAATTTTAAACTTAAAGCCCACGCCTCTCGAGTCAATTTTATTCAAATTAACTACTAACGCCCTTTTCTTCCTGATCTTCTTGAGCCTTTGCGACAACGCACTGCTCTGCCTCGCCTTCTCCTTAACCTCAATGAGCATTTGCGACAACGCACTGCTCTGCCTCGCCTTCTCCTGTTCCCACTGAGTCTTTGCGACAACGCACTACTCTGCTTCACCTTCTCCTAGTCCCGCTGAGCCTTTGCGTCCACGCCCTTCTCTGTCTCGCCTTCTCATAATCCCACTGAGCCTTGGCGACAACGCACTGCTCCGCCTCGCCTCTTCCCGATCCTCTCGAGCCTTCGATGGCTTCGCGAATACGCGCTGCCCCACCCACCTCGTTTCCAAGTGACGCCTGTCCCCTATCCTCAAGCACACGCTCCAGGTAGCGGGATCAACCACCGCCCAAAGTACCGATCCACCCAGATCCATCCTGGCACACCGGGCAGACATTGGTGACTCACACCAAACCCAGCACGGCTACGGCATTGCCTCGTCTGGTCTCGTCCCTCGCCTAAAGTCCCCACAGCAACTACAAATTTCTTGTAGCCGACCCTGGACAGACTGAGTTTACCCCAGCCTGAAATAGGTTCCTTACAAAGATGCCAACAAATTTGAGATATATAAGATACAAATTTATATATTTAATGAGTCCCAATGGGACTAGCTTTAGTAGCTCGATTTATTGTACCATTTAAAGTAAAACTGAACATCTTGTAATGCATCTTGCCAAGATCGTTTACTTGTCTCTACAGCCGTCAACATTGCCTTCATGGTACTCATAATACGCTCTACCTGCCCATTCGACCGACTATCAACAGGTGCTATCAAATGAAAATCAATTTTCTGTGCTGAGCAAAACTGACGGAAATCGTTACTTGTAAAACTCCAGCCCTGATCAGCGATTATACGATTTGGTACCCCGAATAAGGATATGGCTGACTTTACTGCCCCAATGCAACCTTCTGTATCTAAATTTAAAGAGTTATAGAGATAAACAAACTTAGTGAATGCATCGATCTGCACTATAACGTATTCCTTAAGGTCATTCTCTCCACTTAATTTGTGTGTTTGTCTATGGCAGGTTTTTATAATTTGCATGTGATTCAATTTTCTACATACTTTCACACATACTTCGACATATTCTGAAACCAATACTGAGTGTACACTTTATCTAAAGTCTTCTCCCAGCCCAAATGCATTATAGCTTCGTGTACGTGATTAATGACACCATCTGAAAGCCCCAGGTATCAGAGGTAGGCACCTGGCTCGACCATTCCTTTTTATTTTCTCATATAAAATATCAGCTCTTAGTTCATATGTCATTTCAATCTGATCCTGCAATTCATTAATCTGATATTTTGGAACTACATCAGCCACTTCTTGGTCTCGTTGTTGTTCTGCTAAGAGTCAATTTTTTGTTATTTCCCCTAATACTACAAGCAATTCTTGTATTTTCGCAGCACCTGGATATTTATGGACCATATGGATTTATGTGGAATTGTATTGTTGCAATTTGAAAGCATGAATTGAATTTGAAAATGGACTTCAGAAAGATGTTTAAATCTGGATCCGTGCCGATGAGCCGATGAGTTCAATGGTTGCGGTGGTGTCTTATTATGAGATTTGCACTTTTCCTGATGCGCAACACATGCCATTTGACTCATGTCTATATTTGACAATGGGAACATTTTTGTGTCCACCAATCAACACTTTCTGATGTGCGGAATATTCAATATCTGGCCCGTATGCGAATACGAGACGAGGGAACGAAGCGGATGTAAATGCTCTATGTACTTGGCGTTTTCTGTCAATTTCTCTGATATTGTTATTTATGTAGTGGCGCCCATGAACATGTCGATGTACGAGTACATTAAGAAAAGATTCTGTACACAATCTATATATTTCTAAATTTAAATGTTGTAGTACATAAAGTCGATAATTTACGACCGTTTGAAAGAAAGGGCAAAGATGTGTGGTAATAAATACGCGACAAGCAACACACAAGTGGAGATCCCACTTATCAAATGTAGAGCTAAGCATTAATGTTGTATGCAATGCGTTGCATGCACTCAAACAACCCCCACGGTAAATGTAACCGTTCCATGGGTCTAGCGATAATAATAGAATATCAATTGTACCACATACATTGTTTGTAAACTGATATAAGGCTCTGATTTTAAGAATAAAACTTAGTTTGAATTTACAACTCAACTCGCAAATGTCTACACTTTTCTTTAAGGTCTTAACACGCACATTTTCGTTATCTTCTTCGACGTGTTGAACTGTTTTTTCTGCTCTATTATGTCGCATGATTTATTCGACGGTGCAACTGGGACCTCCTGCGTCTTGATGGCATTTTCCACTTAAGCACAATAATAAATTAAGAAAATTCCCAAACAAATGTAAAAAACACAAAGAACACAAAAATCAAAGCAATACTTGATAAAAAAAAAACACTAAAGTCGCGATAAAATGTTAATGGGTGGTAAAATGAAGATACAAAATATTTTACGACCTACTCAATATAGGACAAACATTTCATGAAAATCGGTGCAGCCGTTTGGGAGGAGTTCAGTCACAAACACCGCGACTCGAGATCCCAGATCTCTCAGCGTATTTTTCTATCAATTATTATTTTCTTAATTTGCATATTTTCACATAGTAACATTTTAGGTACGCGCGTGGACAACATTTTGATGCCGCTTGAGAAAAGAGAGTGACGAGTTTCACGACAATGTGCGCAGCTGCTCGCTGAATACTTGAATCTAAAAGCATCTTTTAGATAAGCTCGTCTTTCAGTTTCGCTTTCAACTAGTGTGTGTGCGAGCTTTTAAGGTGCTTCTAAACGGTGCAGCTTCCTTACGTAAAGCTCTTTTGTCTGTGAGGCTGCACGCTTTGTTCACACGCTGCAGCATTTCGCAAGCTGCAAGCAAGCTTGTCATATGTTTACTAATCGCTCCCATAACCCTGAACTTCGAGTGGGTGTCCTCCCTACTCCATCTTCGTCTGCTTCATCTTCCGTCCTTCCAAAACCATCCCTGGCCGCATTACCTTCACCGTCAAAAAACGAAATACTCTCTGGCTCTAAAGCTATCATATCAGAATGTTCGTGGCTTGTATAGCAAGCTGAACATTAGGCTGGGCCAAAGAATTTTTTTTTCGAAATTCAAACGCGACACCCCATATTTTTGGTATCTTGGATCTAATAAAAATTTACATGTTTTTTATTTTTTTTGCTTTTAATTTTTTAGAGGTTGCTACCGAATTTTACAAAAAATTTTAATCACGAAAATTCAAACAAAAATTTTGGCTGAATTAGTTGGATAATTGTTGAAATCTATTGCATATATATTGATACCATTCATATCGTCATTAATCAGTTATTGGCAATAAAAAGCCTGCACAAGTTTTTGCGAACTAGTTAACTAAATAAATCAACCTCAGCTAAACTTCTTAATTTTCACCAATTGTTAATTTTTTAACAGTAACTAAAAAAAAAAAATATTATTTGAAAAATACGATGAACTAAATTTTTTTTAATGTATATTTACCAAAAAATTTGTATTTTCTTTTCATGGTAGCAACGCCCAAACATTAAACTAAAAATTTTAAAATTTATAATTTTATTAAACAACAAAGAGCAGAACTGGGGGGCATCCCGTTGAAAATACAAAAATAATTTGTTGGTCAAATTTTAGCCCTGCCTACTAAACATACTGTCATTGCCGTTCGCTCGGACATAGCGTCTCATCTCTTTGTCGCCGAAGGGGAAAACAACATTGAAATAATTGTAGTTAAACTTCGCATGACCTTTTTCAATCTTTTTATATCCTGCTCTTACATTTCACCATCCTCCGAATTTTCTACCTATATGCTTCACGTCTGATATCTTCAGTCTGTTTCGTCCCAATCTAATGATTCCGATCGTCTTATCGTTTTAGGGGATTTCAACCAACCAAATATTTCCTGGTCTCCTTCTGCTGACTCTTACCTGATGTTCGCATCTATGATTTTGTAGACTCCTTGTCTGATACATCGTTGGGTCAAGTAATTGATACACGCAATAATATGGGCAGGCTTTTAGAGCAGAGGATCTCCTCTATCTTTCCCTGAGGACCTTTACCATCCCACACTTAATATTTTCGTTAAGTTGCCTTCCTCTGGTCCCATCAAATCATTTTTGAAGCCATCTACCATCCTCTGTTTCAGGAAGGCCGATTTTATCAGTTTGAATATTGCTCTTTCTCAGATTGACTGGTCATTCCTTGACGACTTTCAGAAAATTGAACCTGCTACTAAAGCATTCTATACAACTACTCCATCTTCAATTCATTAGTTCCTCTAGTTTTACCTTCCAGAAATCTAACTGGCCCTATTTTAAACGGTCTGGGTCGCAATCGGATTTTTCTAAGTATTCCATTGCAAAATCGGAATTTTCGTGCTATAATAATTACTTGGCTAAATGTAAGCTCAACTTTAAACGCGATCATAAGCAATTTTTTAGGTTTGACAACTCTAAACGTAGCTCCTCCCTACTTTCTTCTTCTTCAGCAGGTTCGCTTATAATGATTGCGACATTTCTAATCTATTTGCTTCATTTTTACAACTTTGCTACTCTGTTTCTACTAATAACCATTCAACTCTACATGCTTCATCTACCGAGCACTCTTATCCTATTCCCCTTAATAGCTCCAATTGTATCTATCTCCCCTTCATCGACTACAATTTCCTCTTAGCTAGTTTAAAATCCTGTAAATCGTCGTTTACTACTTGTCCAGAATTGGTTCCCAGTGCTGTCCTTAAGCTTTGTGCCGATTCTCTTTGTTTGCCCCTCTTAAAACTGTTTAATTTTTCTCTCGAGCTAGGTGATTTTCCCTCGGTCTGGAAGGAATCGTATATCGTTCCCATCTAGAAAAAGGGGTCTAAATCGGATGTTTCCAATTACACTACTCAACAAAATTTAACTTTTTCTCTCGGCTGTGGACCAAAATGACTTTTCCTAATAGATTTCGGGATTTAAAAATTTTTTAGTACTTTTTTTACTGACAAATGCAGCCTTAAATCCCACCCAGATACTTTGTATCTACAGCTTAACGCCTGGAAGATATTAAGCTTTCAAATTCAAATTTCATAATTTTTTGCAGTATTTTATTTTATTTAATTTTTTTTTTTTTTTCGAAATTTTGACTTTAAAAACTCGGGAAAGTCGAAAAAAATAATTCTTGGCCAACATTTTTAGTTTTATGCTTGCACATTTTGAAATTCTTTCTTTGGTCACTGAAAAGTTTATGGATCTTTGTCATGAATTGTTTGCTTCTGTTTCATTTGAAATATTTATTCTCCATCTCAAAGTGTCCTGATTTACATTTTCGAAAATATCTTGCGTCGTTTTAGGCGCGTTTTGTTTCGTTACTACTCGTAAACCTGCGATCACTGTCTTCGCCCGTACTCTTCTTCAGAAATACATCTTCATCGCTAGCTGCGCAATTTCTACTCTGTAGTGAACAGAACAGCTAATAAGACGAAGCAAAAAAAATATAGAAAAGTTTATCCGTTAAGGCTTTGTTATACCCGTACTCAAAAAGAGTTAAGGGGTATATTAGATTTGTGGTAAAAGTGTATGTGTGTAACGCAGAGAAGGAAACGTTTCTGAACCCATAAAGTATGTATATTCTTGATCAGCATCAATAGCCGAGTCTATGTCTGTCTGTCTGTCCGAGCTAGAGCAACCAAATTTGGTTTCTAGACTCATGTGATATCACACTGCTACAAGTGTATTTCAAAATGTAGCCCCGCCCCATCCACCGCAATAAAGGACGGCAGTCTGTGGCAGCCACAATTTTAAAGATACGATAAAACTGAAAACGCAGTATCGTAGAGAAAGATTACGATTAGATTAAGATTTATATTAGGCGGAACCCTTAAAAAGTCAAGTTTTTGCGCTAGAAGGGAATGGTTTACAGAATCGAATGCTTTACTGAAATCAGTGTAAATGACATCCGTTTTATACCATTGAGCGTTAAGAATTGAGAAATTTGACCGAGCTGGTACGAGAGAGAGAAGAGAGAGAACCAACTTCTCGAAATTTTTATAGTCTTGATTTTAAGTTTTTTAGACTGGATAACTCTTTGGTAAGCCAAGGAGGCTTCCAAGATCTAACCGGACAAGAAAGTGGGACACAAGAAAAAATGTTTGTGCCTTTCATAACGTCAGTGCACAAGTACATAGCGGACCAATTAAAATGCCTAATGAGGTTATTAAGCTTCGTAAACTCGGCTTTACGAAAGCAGCGGACACGGACAGCGGAGTCTTCAGGTATAGTGAGCGGAAGGGCTCGGGTTAGACAAATCACAGATCAAGCAACCAACCCAAGGAATTTTTCACATGGTTGACTTCAGACAGGGATAGGTCTAGCAAGCCGTCGATAAAGTCATGTCGTGACATGGGCACAAGATTCTTAGACTCGTTTACCGAAGACCAAACAGTACCTGGCAGATTGAAATCACCAAGAACTATCATATGGCCTTTATCTGATAGCGAGGAAGAAACAGTTTTTAAAGCGGATAGGTGATGCTCGTATATTCAGATATCCGAATACGAGCAAGTAATGACGAGAAGGAACGTGTAAGTCGCTTCTCGGCACGCGACTCTACTTATACCCGTACTCAGTCAATATATACATTTTTGAGCATATAATTTTTTAGAATGTTAAAATTAAAAAAAAAAATTTACATTTAAAATTTTTTTGCTACATCTGTTATCTACATCTACAATGTATATTATACATCTAACGAGTAGATTATACATTTACCAGTTAGATTCTACATCTCCTCCGCTAGAGGGCGCTCGCGTACATAACGCGGCAGAGTGTGCGAGCGAGAAAGAGAATGAGCAGCGTGTCTCTGGCTGGTAGAGGCGGGGAAGCAACTGAAAATTAATTTTTTTATTCTGGCTATAATTATGATCCGATCTGATTCAGATTCGGCAATCTGGTAGATATGGTCATTCTCTACGATACTGGCCTTTCAGTTTTATCGTATCTTTAAAATTGCGCTTGCCACAGATTTTCGTCTTTTGTGTGGGCGGAAGGGGGCGGGGCGAAATTTTAAAATACACTTGTAACAGTGTATTATCACAAGAGTCTGGAAAACAAATTTGGTTGCCCTAGCTCTTATAGTCTCTGAGATCTAGGCGGTCAACAAGACGGACAGACAGACACACAGACAGACATGGCTATATTGCACTGCACACATCCACTTTTACCACAATTCTAATATACCCCTTAACTCTTTTTTGAGTACTGGTATAGAAAATACTTTTTGGAAGGTTGCGGGCCCAACTGCCAATTGCAAACAAAGCAAACGAAAAGGGGTTGAATTTTTGGTACCTGAACGTGTTCCTTTGGCATTGGACCATCAACGGTATTTTTCAGGTAAAATTAATTTTCAGTCGTTTTGGTCAAACGGCTGCAAGTTGACCGTTTATCTATAGATTTTAATGAGCAATACCTTAAACGACGCCTAATTAATGCGTCTATCTAAAACTAAAAAATGTATGTATGTAATTTGAATTTGAAAGCTTAATATCTTCCAGGCGTTAAGCTGTAGATACAAAGTATCTGGGTGGGATTTAAGGCTGCATTTGTCAGTAAAAAAAGTACTAAAAAATTTTTAAATCCCGAAATCTATTAGGAAAAGTAATTTTGGTCCACAGCCGAGAGAAAAAGTTAAATTTTGTTGAGTAGTGTAATTGGAAACATCCGATTTAGACCCCTTTTTCTAGATGGGAACGATATACGATTCCTTCCAGACCGAGGGAAAATCACCTAGCTCGAGAGAAAAATTAAACAGTTTTAAGAGGGGCAAACAAAGAGAATCGGCACAAAGCTTAAGGACAGCACTGGGAACCAATTCTGGACAAGTAGTAAACGACGATTTACAGGATTTTAAACTAGCTAAGAGGCCATTGTAATCGATGAAGGGGAGATAGATACAATTGGAGCTATTAAGGGGAATAGGATAAGAGTGCTCGGTAGATGAAGCATGTAGAGTTGAATGGTTATTAGTAGAAACAGAGTAGCAAAGTTGTAAAAATGAAGCAAATAGATTAGAAATGTCGCAATCATTATAAGCGAACCTGCTGAAGAAGAAGAAAGTAGGGAGGAGCTACGTTTAGAGTTGTCAAACCTAAAAAATTGCTTATGATCGCGTTTAAAGTTGAGCTTACATTTAGCCAAGTAATTATTATAGCACGAAAATTCCGATTTTGCAATGGAATACTTAGAAAAATCCGATTGCGACCCAGACCGTTTAAAATAGGGCCAGTTAGATTTCTGGAAGGTAAAACTAGAGGAACTAATGAATTGAAGATGGAGTAGTTGTATAGAATGCTTTAGTAGCAGGTTCAATTTTCTGAAAATCGTCAAGGAATGACCAGTCAATCTGAGAAAGAGCAATATTCAAACTGATAAAATCGGCCTTCCTGAAACAGAGGATGGTAGATGGCTTCAAAAATGATTTGATGGGACCAGAGGAAGGCAACTTAACGAAAATATTAAGTGTGGGATGGTAAAGGTCCTCAGGGAAAGATAGAGGTGATCCTCTGCTCTAAAAGCCTGCCCATATTATTGCGTGTATCAATTACTTGACCCAACGATGTATCGGACAAGGAGTCTACAAAATCATAGATGGGAACATCAGGTAAGAGTCAGCAGAAGGAGACCAGGAAATATTTGGTTGGTTGAAATCCCCTAAAACGATAAGACGATCGGAATCATTAGATTGGGACGAAACAGACTGAAGATATCAGACGTGAAGACGTGAAGGTAGAAAATTCGGAGGATGGTGAAATGTAAGAGTAGGATATAAAAAGATTGAAAAAGGTCATGCGAAGTTTAAATACAATTATTTCAATGTTGTTTTCCCCTTCGGCGACAAAGAGATGAGACGCTGTGTCCGAGCGAACGGCAACCAGGGCACCGCCACCAAGAGTTGCACGATCCCAACTATATATATTAAATTTGTCAACTAGAATCTCGGAACTATAAATTGAGGAGCTCAGCCAGGTTTCAGAAAAAGCGTTCACATCCGACTCGAAAGAAGCACTGTCAGTATATTGTCAGTATAATGACAGTATGTTCAGTAGGCAGGGCTAAAATTTGACCAACAAATTTTTTTTTGTATTTTCAACGGGACGCCCCCCAATTCTGCTCTTTGTTGTTTAATAAAATTATAAAAATTTTAAAATTTTTATTTTAATGTTTGGGCATTGCTACCATGAAAAGAAAATACAAATTTTTGGGTAAATATGCATTAAAACGAGAAGGAACGTGTGAGTCGCTTCTGGGGACGCGACTCTACTTATACCCGTACTCAGTCAGCATATACATTTTTAAGCATATAATTATTTAAAACTTAAAAAAAAAAAAATTTTACATTTTTTTGCTATATCTGTTATCTACATCTACATATACTATTTATATTATACATCTAACATGTATATTCTACATGTACCATTTAGATTCTACATCTCCTCCGCTAGGGGTTGCTCGCGCACTGAACGCGGCAGAGTGTGCGAGCGAGAAGGAAAATGAGTTGCGTTGTCGTTTGTGGTTGGAGGGGGAGGGGAAGCAACTGAAAATTAATTTCTTCATTCTGGCTATAATTATGATCCGATCTGATTCAGATTCGGCAATCTGGTAGATATGGGCATTCTCTAGTATACTGCGTTTTTAGTCTTATCGTATCTTTAAAATTGTGGCTGCCACGGATTTTCGTTCTTTGTGGGGGCGGAAGGGGACGGGGCGAAATTCTGAAATACACTTGTAGCAGTGTGATATCACATGAGTGTGGAAACCAAATTTGGTTGCCCTAGCTCTTATAGTCTCTGAGATCCAGGCGCTCATCGAGACGGACAGACGGACAGACGGACGGACGGACGGACGGACGGACAGACAGACATGGCTATACCGACTCGGCTATTGATGCTGATCAAGAATATATATACTTTATGGGGTCGGAAAATTTTCCTTCTCTGCGTTACACACATCCACTTTTACCACAAATCTAATATACCCCTTAACTCTTTTTTGAGTACGGGTATAAAAAATTTAGTTCATCGTTTCTTTCAAATAATATTGAAACTTAGAAACTAGTTCATATTGATAATAAGGTGTTATTATTTTCTTTTTTTAGTTACTGTTAAAAAATTAACGATTGGTGAAAATTAAGAAGTTTAGCTGAGGTTGATTTATTTAGTTAACTAGTTCGCAAAAACTTGTGCAGGCTTTTTATTGCCAATAACTGATTAATGACGATATGAATGGTATCAATATATATGCAATAGATTTCAACAATTATCCAACTCATTCAGCAAAAATTTTTGTTTGAATTTTCTTGATTAAAATTTTTTGGAAAATTCGGTAGCAACCTCTAAGAAATTAAAAACAAAAAAAATAAAAACATGTAAATTACTATTAGATCCGAGGTAACAAAACTAGGGGGTGTCCCGTTTGAATTTCGAAAAAAAATTGTTTGGCCCAGCCTAATGTTCAGCTTGCTACACAAGCCACGAACATTCTGATATGATATCTTTAGAGCCAGAGGAGTATTTCGTTTTTTGACGGTGGAGGTAATGCGGCCAGCGATGGTGTTGGACGGACGGAAGTTGAAGCGGAAGCGGAAGCGAAGATGGAGTAGGGAGGACACCCACTCGAAGTTCAGGGTTATGGGAGCGATAAGTAAACATATGACAATTTGTATGTTCCGGCCAGAAAGAAGGGTCCAGCATACTATTGACATGTTTATCTGGAACCAGAATTTTTAAGGAGGAAATGTTACGTTTGACTTTAAAATTAAATTTAGTAACTACCAGACCAGAGGAATTATCAATATTAAGTTAAGATTAGATAAAGTCTCTATACAGAACTTCCGTGGCCGATGCCATGTGGAGGCGAAAGTAGATTTTAGTGGAGCGACAGCAGTGAAATGTTTAGCAAAATGGCTGCCGGCGTTATCGTTGTTGTCATGCGCCTCTCTTTCATCCGCGTTATCTCAATAAAAATTCGCAGCACAGCAAGTCTCTAGCGTTCCTCTTTTTGCCTCTAAACGTGCTGCTAAACGATGCAGCGGCTGCAATGCAGCTATTGCTATCTATCTCTCTCTGCCCTCTGTGTGAGCAAAGCAGCTTGCGAAATGCTGTAGCTTGTGAACAAAGCGTGCAGCCTCACAGATATAAGAGCTTTACGTAAAGCCGCTGCATCGTTTAGAAGCACCTTAAGAGCTCGCACACACACTAGTTGAAAGCGAAACTGAAAGAGGAGCTTATCTAAAAGATGCTTTTAGATTCAAGCATTCAGCGAGCACGCGCGTACCTAAAAGATTACTATGTGAAAATGTGCAAATTAAGAAAATAAAAAATGATAGCAAAATACGCCGTGTCACGGTGTTTGTGACTGAACTGCGCATAGGTCGTAAAATATTTTTTATCTTCATTTTACCACCCATTAACATTTTATCGCGACTTTAGTGTTTTTTTTTTTTTATCAAGTATTGCTTTGATTTAGTTTTCAGCATGTTTTGTGAAATAATCCATCCTTGGCTCCCAAATCTGTGTTTCTCTGCCGCTAGCCTCTGCTGGCGCTTCGGCTTTTCGGCTCTCTCCGCTCTTCTTCACGGGAGTCGGTGAGTCTCTCCATGTGGCGTGGGCAGCGGTCCTCGCTCGGCTCTGTGGGTGGGTGGGAGTTCCTTCGGTCGCGCTTGTCGCTGAGAGTCTGCGCGTTTCTCCCCTACTCATTGTTGCGTGCGCTTGCGCTACGGCGTGAGCAGCGGTCCAAGCTCGGTGATGTGGCTGGGCAGGTGGTTCGGCTCTCTTTTGTGTCGTTGTCGTTGCTCTTAATCTCTTTCTCTTCTGAGAATATATAACTAATTATAAAAGATGACGTGTGGGTGAGGTAGGTGGGGAGCTGAGACCGGTGAGGGGTTGAGGTAGGTGGTGGTGGTTGGGAAGGGTTCCTTCACAACGATCGTAAATTATCGACTTTATGTACTACTACATTTAAATTTAGAAATATATAGATTGTGTATGAATCTTTTCTTAATGTACTCGTACATCGACATGTTCATGTTTGAACATTCTGCAAAGGCCCGAAGGTGGCAAGGTTTGGTAGAGTATTTTTATTTTACCTTCTTGTATTTATTAGAATCATAATTACTGATGATAATTTTAGATAATTTACAGTGGGTAGGGAAGAGCTATTGATTGCAGTATTCTTGCTACTTTAATTCTTCTTATGGTATATATAACTAATATTAACATTGTTATTAGTCCGATAACACTACTCGACACGATTTTTCCTTAAGGAACAAAACAAACTTTTTCTTAAAGATTTGGGGCTTAGAAATGGTTTGATGATATGTTTTTTTTTACTATGGCAGAACTTTTTTTTAAAGAATTTTTGAAAACTGGTATTTTTTTAAGCTTTTTTCAGAGGTAGCGCTTGTTTTTTTCACATATCTCTAGTATCTTACGTCTGGTTGTAAAGAACTTTGCTATTTTGAAAAGATAATTAAAACAGCTAGAAATTTAGTCCAAACTTTTTGTAATTTCAGCTTAGCGTCTGGGAAATATAAAGAATTGAAATGCTAAAATTATGATTTTTGTGCGGTATTTTATACGAAATTATGAGTTTAAAAACCCAGGAAAAGTCGAAAAAAAATGATATCCAGTGTCCTCTTTTTGTGTCCTCTTTGCCCAGTGCCAGACCCTCTGCTCGAGCTGCGCAGCTCTGGAAGCAGTAGGCGTGGTGGCCCTTGGGACGGACGATGCGGCTGGGTGCCCTGGCTATGTCCACCGAATCGGCTACCGATTCCTGGATTCCTTTGGCTTTTGAGTCTGGGTCTCTGGTGAGGCTAATCAACTCGGGCACGATCAACTGTCGTTTCTTCTCGTCCATGTCTCTTTGTCGTTTTGTGCGAGTTTCTGGCCCCGGCGACGTAGCTGGGCTTCGATGCTCCCTGGGGCTTGGGGTCGTTTCCGAAGTGGGTGTTCAAGTCAAGACTGGCCTATACTTCTTCCAAGTGTCCGCTGCGTGCGGCAAAGGCTGAAAGCCGGCCACGTAGCTCGTCTACGGTACCGGTTTCTCCTAGTCCAAATTCCTTGGCCAAGCTCTGCAGCTCGTCCTTTCGGCGGGAGCCTATCCAACGGGTGCTCGCTCATTCTGTTCCAAGAGATGTTTTGTCCTGCTCTGGGTTAGGTGGCGTGTAGCACTGTTGATTGGTGATCCCTATTGAGGGGATGCAGCACCAAAAATTCGTTGGCCCTGGGCAAGGGGGTGAGGCACGGCTCTGAAGATCGGGGATCCGGAGTGGAGTTGCGCTGCGGGGCACAGCGCGGGGTGGGAAAGGCCACTGGGATTTGCACTGTGAGTCAGGGATCCTTGGAAGGGATATGCTTTACTATGCCCGGACACGCGGCGCGACACGGTAGGTCAGGGATCCTGGTTAGGGGTGTGGTTTACCGGGGTAGAAGACGCGGCACGGTACTGTAGGTCAGGGATCCTGGTACAGGATATGTTTTACAGTCGTAGGATACGCGGCACCGCCTTGTAGGACAGGGATCCTAGTTTAAGATGTGTATTACAGTGGCAGGATACGAGGCACGGTACTGTAAGTCTGGGATCTGGGGTACAGGATATGTTTTACAGTCATAGGATACGCGGCACGACACTGTAGGTCAGGGATCCTAGTTAAGGATGTTTTTTTTTTTTGTTTAGGATTTGATTTGGAAGACTTTGGTTTGTAGTGATCGCTTTGAAGCCTCGGACTTAAGTGCCTGTCCTCTGCCTGTGCTCCTCCTTATATGGGTTCCGCGGCTCGGTTCTGGGCAGGGCTCTGTCGGCTTCTCCTGTCGCTGCCGGCGCCTGTTCGCCGTGTCACTGTTGGCGCGTGGTCGCCTTGTTACCGTGGCTACTCGCTCCTGGTCGTCGCGTCGCTGTCGGCGTTGGCTCGTCGTGCCGCTGCAGCCGCTCTCTCTGCGCACGCGTCGGCTGCGTCGCTTCCGTTCTCTCGCAGGCACGGCGTGGTTGCCAATTTTCAATAAAGGATAGGCGCTATATTTTAATTTGTATGGCTATTTAAAATGGAACGGCTTAGAACTAAAAATAATGAGAATATATAACTAATTATAAAAGATGACGTGTGGGTGAGGTAGGTGGGGAGCTGAGACCGGTGAGGGGTTGAGGTAGGTGGTGGTGGTTGGGAAGGGTTCCTTCACAACGATCGTAAATTACACTAGTCAACACGATTTTTCCTCAGGACAAAACGATTCTTAAGATTGGGGCTTAGGGTTTTTTGTGTTTGGGGTGGGGGGGCGGGGGGGGGGGCGGGGGGAGGGGACGCCGCGGACCCCGGGGGGGGCCGGGGGCGGCGGGGGGCGGGGGCGGCGCCCCACGGCGGGCCGGGGTATCGACTTTATGTACTACTACATTTAAATTTAGAAATATATAGATTGTGTACAGAATCTTTTCTTAATGTACTCGTACATCGACATGTTCATGTTTGAACATTCTGCAAAGGCCCGAAGGTGGCAAGGTTTGGTAGAGTATTTTTATTTTACCTTCTTGTATTTATTAAAATCATAATTACTGATGATAATTTTAGATAATTTACAGTGGGTAGGGAAGAGCTATTGATTGCAGTATTCTTGCTACTTTAATTCTTCTTATGGTATATATAATTAATATTAACATTGTTATTAGTCCGATAACACTACCCGACACGATTTTTCCTTAAGGAACAAAACCAACTTTTTCTAAAAGACTTGGGGCTTAGAAATGGTTTGATGATATGTTTTTTTTTACTATGGCAGAACTTTTTTTTAAAGAATTTTTGGAAACTGGTATTTTTTTAAGCTTTTTTCAGAGGTAGCGCTTGTTTTTTTCACATATCTCTAGTATCTTACGTCTGGTTGTAAAGAACTTTGCTATTTTGAAAAGATAATTAAAACAGCTAGAAGCAAAGCCATGTGATTCACTTTGTGATTTTAGCTTACCGTCTGGGAAATATAAAGCATTGAAATGCAAAAATTATGATTTTTGTGTGGTATTTTATACGAAATTTTGAGGTTAAAAACTCATGAAAAGTCGAAAAAAAATTATATCCAGTGTCCTCTTTTTTTGTGTATAGGTGCATTAATTTGGCGTCGTTTATGGTATCACTCATTAAAATCTATGAAGAGTCTTTGGAGCTAAAATTCGGTTACCAAACCTAAAAAATGAACAAATTTAACAAAAATTACCTTTTGGAAGGTTGCGGGCCCAACTGCCAATTGGGAACAAAGCAAATGAAAAAGGGTTGTACATTTGGTACCTGATCGCGATCCCAATTCCCAATTGGCGCTGCTCCAAGGCCAATTACCTTCACATACTCTTTTATTTGTCTGCCGTTTTTTGGCATTTTTTCAAGGTAGCTTCAGGTATCGAATGATATGAATCAATTTCAAAATTATATACTAAATATCTTGAGCCTACCAAACAGTGGGATCTTCACGTTCAGAATTAATTTGTTGTCTACGAAAATGCCCTTTGCGGTTAAAAGACTGTAAATTTCTTTTAATTCCGTTCCTGTACTTTTGCCTGGAAGAACTAATGTTTCTAATAAACTATTTTTTATTTTGGTAATTTCCTTTTTCAACTGCATAGGTTTTAAGATATTAGGATTTAACCTACCATTATTAATATCTATTAATAGACTTATAACTGCTGATTGGATTTTCTCCTACTCATCAATCAAGGAGCTTAGCTGCTTTGATACCATAAAAAAGTTTATAGATTCCTTCTAAACATAGTAGCTTTCCTTCAAAGCCTCCGTTATGTTTTCTACTTTCGTGTTCATACTTCTAAAGTTTACATTTATTTCATCGGCAGTTCTTTTGAGAATATTTACCGTTGACTCTACTACTGAAGTTTGCCCTTTAATTAAATCGTCTAGATTATGTTGATTTTCTAAAAGATTTTTCATATTTCCTTCCAAATCATCCCTATCTTCAGCGTCCATTATCTCCTGTTATCCTGAGTCATAAAAAGTTTAGTATTATCCTCTAAGTCTGCAATTTGTTTTTCAGTGTTATCTAAAACATTATTGCATTCATCTTCAAAAGTGTGAAGTTTACTGCACACGACTCTCATTTTCCCAATCAATTCTTTTCCCTTTTTAATCATTTGAAAATACGGGTCCATATTATAATACACAATTAGATCCCAAGATGAGGCGACTATTTCAACGTCTCCCATAGGGTCCAAATACATGGAATTGGAACTGTTCATTTTTTCTATCGACCACTTCCCTTGTCTTCTGACAGCTATGTCTGCATTTGATACTTGGCAAAATAACATAATACCATAATAGCACATAAACATAACATAAGCATTAACATTATTGCCATGAGTCCTAGCTTGGGTATTTGAGGTCTACCGCGAGAATATCTGGTTTTCATTTAGGTGCATTTCTGAGTCTTTTTCTTCAGACTCAGTTCCAGCTAATGGACAAATTTTAGTAATAGGTCGTTTAATTGACCCGCCTTGATGTTTTATAGTCACTACTCGTTCTTTATCGTCTTTACCATTATGTATTTCTTCTATTTTTCCCAAAGGCCATCTAGCTGGGTGACAGTTTTCATCTTTTATTAATACAATCTGCCCTTTTTATACCCGTACTCAAAAAAGAGTTAAGGGGTATATTAGATTTGTGGTAAAAGTGGATGTGTGTAACGCAGAGAAGGAAACGTTTCCGACCCCATAAAGTATATATATTCTTGATCAGCATCAATAGCCGAGTCGATAGAGCCATGTCTGTCTGTCCGTCTGTCCGTCTTGTTTGACGCCTGGATCTCAGAGACTATAAGAGCTAGGGCAACCAAATTTGGTTTCCAGACTCATGTGATATCACACTGCTACAAGTGTATTTCAAAATTTCGCCCCGCCCCCTTCCGCCCCCACAAAGGACGAAAATCTGTGGCAGCCACAATTTTAAAGGCGCTGCCGGCGCCTGTTCGCCGATCATAATTATAGCCAGACTGACGAAATTAATTTTCAGTTGCTTCCCCCGTCTACCCCTGCATGAAACACGATACTGATTCTCTTTCTCGCTCGCACACTCTGCCTCGTACAGTGCGCGAGCAACCCCTAGCGGAGGAGATGTAGAATCTAAATGGAACATGTACAATCTACATGTTAGATGTAGAATAGACATTGTATATGTAGATGTAGATATCAGATGTAGCAAAAAAATGTAAAATGTAAAATTTTTTTTTTTTTCTAAAATTCTAAAAAATCATAAGCTCAAAAATTTATATACTGACTGAGTACGGGTATAAGTAGAGTCGTGTCCGCAGAAACGACTCACACGTTCCTTCTCGTTTAATATTCTGCATTCTTATTTTCCATTTATTCCTTTGTTGCAGAGTGTGTAAATAATATTCCTTCCATTTAATCCAGAATTCTTTTTCCATTTTCTGAATTAATTTCCACCTATCCAGATTCCCAATTCTTTCCTCTGTAATCGTTTCAATGGGGCCAAATATTGGCCTTCCAATAATAAAATGACATGGTGTTAATATATCCAAGTCGTCAATATGATTTGAAGCTGTATACAACGGCCGTGAATTCAGCACAGCTTCAATTTGACATAATAGGGTTGCCATTTCCTCATAGGTTAAATAATGTTCCCCAATCACTCCTTTTAAGTGATATTTTACTGATTTTACCCCAGCTTCCCAAATACCTTCAAGGTGAGGTCCTGCCTGGGGATAATGTGCCACTCGATCTGTTTTCTTTCTAATATTGGAACTACTTTAATATTGTCCTTAAGGGCTTTATGGCATTCTTCGTCTAATTTGCGCGAAGCTCCCACAAAACTTGTTTCATTATCGGAAAAGATTTTTGCACATTTTCCTCTTCTTGAGAAAAATCTTCTAAGTGCAGCTAGAAAGGCATCTGCAGTTAGATCGCTGAAAACTTCCAGATGAATAGCCTTTGTCGCCATGCACACAAATACGACAATATATCCTTTATAAGATTTCTGCCCACGGTTTCTAGAACATCGGATATGGTAATTCCTGTAATTCCCTCAATTTGATGTAGTTTCGCATCAAATTAATTCCACCGTGCAATGTTTCTCTATGCGCGTTTTTGATAATTAAAGATGTTAAGTGACATTTATTTAAAATCAAGGGATGTTTAACCCCAAATTCTGCGCTAGAGTTTTGTAACCTACCTCAAACTCACAGTAACCCATTTCTATCTAAAAATGGATTCAAGCCCAATATTTTACTTTTTATTTCTATTTATTTTTTATTAGTTAGGCAAGTTATTTCAGAACTGAATTGAATTGAATTGAACTGAATAGCTTGTTTTTTTCTCAATATTTATATTCTGGCGATCTTAATCTCGTTGACCGTCAAACATGGAGGAAATTCTTTATTATTTTTGGTTTTAATTTGAATAAACCTTAATATATATGCAACAACTCTTTCTAGGTTGTGCATGCATGAGTATTTCTCTAATAAATCATTTACAATGTTAGCTTTATCGTTAATAAACGTTGTGCCAACAACTTTATTTTCTTCAATCTCCTCTTTTGGCCAATTTTCCTTAGATTTAGCCAACCATTGAGGTCCCTTCCACCAAATTTCAAAATCTTTCAGCTTATCTGCACTAATGCCCCTTGACGCTACATCTGCTGGATTGTCTTCAGATTTGACATGTCTCCATCTAACTTCTTTTACGTTTCTTATGTCGTCAGTTCGACGCCTGATAAATTTATCTTTATTATTTCCATTCTTTATCCATGCCCGAGTAATCGTAGAATCACTCCATGCATAACTTTCTGCTGCACTTCCAACTGCTATTCTTACACATTGAATTAATTTTGCTAGAAGATGAGCTGCACAAAGTTCTAACTTGGGAATAGTTTTCCGATTTTTCTTCGGATTAACTTTGCTTTTACTGGCTACTATAATTAAAGAACCATCTATCCTGGCATATATTACTGCTGCATAAGCCTTTTCGGATGCATCAGCAAACCCATGGATTTGCATCGGATTGCTGTGCTGAGAATTCAGCCATCTTGGTATCCGAATTCTCTCCAATTTTGTCAAATTATCTTTAAACGAATTCCATTCGCGAGTATCCTGATCTGATAGTTCTTCATCCCAATCTTTGTCTGATAGCCAAAGTTTTTGCATAAATAATTTACCAACAATTGTGACTGGAGACAGCCAGCCTAAGGGGTCATACATCTTGGCTAATATAGATAAAACTGTTCTCTTGTTAACTTTCTTAATTGGTTCATAATGGAAGTTGTAACGAACCATGGATCCTATGGTTCGTCACAAGTAGACGACGCAGACGACGCAGCCAACGCCACTCCCAGGAAGCGATCAACACCCAGAAAAAATGCAAACTCAGCACACGCCAAATGACAGGAGACCAGCACAAGGGGCTTACGCAATAAGTACCTAAAATAATATTAAATAAATAAATATTCCTAACAATATATATTCCCCAAGTGCCAACGAAATTCCTTTCCCACGGTACCGGTGCACTCCGATCACCTTACCTGGGACATTGGACTCTTCTTGAGAGGCGATTGCTTACCGGGCAAACCCCTCACATGCGCGAGCCAGTCAGCAGTCTCTTTCCTTACCGGGAATATTGGACACTGACTGCAGGGCTAATGATTAGGTAACCTTCTGTTACCGATCAGCCCGTCTGCACGCGCAGACTATAATTCGGCAATATATATTTATGTAAGAACCCTTCCCACATTCTGAAGTAGAAATAAGATATCTGTAAGACATTCATGGGAAAATCGACGGCCGGCCGATCTATAAAAGGCACTGCCTTGCATGAAGAAAAAGGCAGTCAATCAGCCATCGCAGGCAGGCAGTCCACCAGCCATCGCAGGGAGAGAGTCCCCCAGCCGTAGCAGTCAGGCAAATAACAAACACGCAAGTCAAACCACCATAGGCGTCGTAGAACAAATAAAAATAACATAATACATAACATAACCGGGTAGAATAATAATACGGAAGAATAAAGATATCTGTTAAAAGTCAAGTAACCAAGAGTGTTGTAATTTCGCTAACCCATTTTCAGTTGCTGGCAAAGTTCCTGGTTTTCCCAAATAAAGTCTTGCGAATTATAAATAACTTGTAATTCAGGACCCTGTACAGACTGAAGCATACCTCAGCCTGAGATAGGACATTACAAGTGGCGCCCGAGCAGGACTTTAAAGGATTTTTCGTGGAAACTTCAAGAAAACCGAAATCAGGGACTTCGTGGATTAAAGACCCACTGCCATCAAAAAGAAAATTGAATCAATAACAAGTCCGCGCACACACATAATCCGGACGCGAAAACAAACGCGAAAGTATACGCAGTGCCGATCATAAAAGTGCCGTTCAACAGTGACTCAGTGCCAAAACCAACAGGAACCGTTCGTTCTCTTTCGTAGTGACCAGACGTGTTTTTGTTTTTCCCTCCGCATTTTCCTTTTGTTTAACTTATACAGCTGCTGGCTGAGTCTCCGAGGCGCAAGAAGTCGACTCCGCGGGACTTGCAAGTGCCGACTGCCTCATGTCCACTGGCATCTGAAAAACTTACTCCGACCACTCCCTTAGTGCAGCAGTTGATTACGTTTGCTACTCCAAGGGCAACGATCGCTGCTGGTGATGCAGATTCGGGAGCCGAATGCGTCACTTCAGAGAGTATGCAGTTAGAAATGTCTGTAGAGTCCGTGTCCATCGAGTCCGCACCCTTAACTATCCCCTCAGTTTCGCTCCCACCAGCTAATAGATGTCCAGGACCATCGGATACTGCCATCACAGGTACTAGGCCTGTGGTGCCAAAGCCACTGGTAGGAGTCCCACCAAAGCGACAAGTTTTTGTCTCGCGGCTAGCCCCTGACCTCACCCTCCGCACCCTTAACTATCCCCTCAGTTTCGCTCCCACCAGCTAATAGATGTCCAGGACCATCGGATACTGCCATCACAGGTACTAGGCCTGCCCCTGAGGCTAGCCCCTGACCTCACATCCAATGATGTGACCGCTTTTATACAAAGCAAAATAAAAGCCGTCGGCTTTAAGGTGGAAAAATTTAACTTTTCTTACGCCAGGGAGATATCTTCCTTCAAGATAAGCGTCTCGCCAACTCAATTTGAAAACATTTGTTCCGCCAAGTTTTGGCCGGAGTATTTGGTGGTTAAAGAGTTTAAGGCTAAGAAAAAGAATAGGCCCCCATAACTCTTCCTAGTAGTCAGACCAGTGCTCCATCTCCACCCTCATCTTCCACCTCAACTTCTAGCCATCCAAAAAACTAACTTCCTCTCTTTTAGTTACCTACCAGAATGCTAGAGGCTTGCGTAATAAGTACTTGCTCAGCACTTTTTTTCTTGAGAGTCTCGCATTTTCGTCCCATGTTATTGTGTTTACCGAGACTTGGCCGGCTTTAAGGACATCCTTAGTTCCGAAGTTTTGGCAGGTCGGTACACAATTTTTAGAAATGACCGTTCGTCTCGACGTGGAGGTTGCGTCCTTATTGCAGTGGACTCAAACTTCACGTCGGAACTTTTCATGGTCCAGGTTCAACAAGACCTGGAATTCCTGTGCGTAAAACTGATTCTCCCAGGCTTTTCCATTTTCATTACTTGCTCGTATATTCCACCTTCCTCGGATATCTTAATATACGAGCATCACCTGTCCGCTTTAAAAACAGTTTATTCCTCGCTATCAGATAAAGACCATATGATAGTTCTTGGTGATTTCAATTTGCCAGGTACTGTTTGGTCTTCGGTAAACGAGTCTAATAACCTTGTGCCCATGTCACGACATGACTTTATCGACGGCTTGCTAGACCTATCCCTGTCTCAAGTCAACCATGTGAAAAATTCCTTGGGTCGATTGCTTGATCTGTGCTCTGTCTCGGATCCGACCATAGCGTTGTTAACCCGAGCCCTTCCGCTCAGTATACCTGAAGACTCCTACCATCCTACATTCGAAGTGTCAGTCGATATTGGCTTTTAAATCAAGACTTTTTAAAAAATTTCGAGAAGTTGGTTCTCCCTCTTCTCTTTCTCACTATGTAATAGCTCGGTCAAATTTCTCCGTTCTTAACGCTCAATGCTATACAAACTACCTATCTCGATGCAGGATACGATTTTCACAGGACCCTAAACAGTTTTACAGCTTCGTAAATAGTAAGCGTAGAACGTCCGCACATCCATCCTCGTTATCTTTTCTCCATATGTCAGCAAACAATGATCAGGCAATTGCCGATCTTTTTGCCAAATTTTTCCAAACAACCTATTCTCATGAAAACTACTCTGGTCAGCCGTATCCATACAGTTTACCAAGGTCGAATGGCATCTTCAGCCCCTTGTTAAATGAAAGCTCACTGCTTCATGATCTTCGACTAGTTAAGCCGGTGTTTTCACCAGGTCCCAACGGAGTTCCCGGCTGTGTACTTAGGTACTGTGCCGACGCTCTGTGTGGACCCTTGCTTAAACTATTCACCCTATCCATTAACTCTTCATGCTTCCCCCCATCTGGAAGGAATCTTTTATTATTCCGCTCCATAAGAAAGGTAGCAAGTCTGATGCAAATAATTATAGAGGTATATCTAAGTTATCCGCTATTCCTAAAATGTTTGAAAAAATTTTAACTCCGCACTTGCAACATCTCTGCAAATCACTTATATCTCCGCCCCAGCACGGATTTATAAGGCGACGATCAACAACCACAAATTTATTAGAGTTTACCTCTTTTATCATTAAAGGCTTTCAACGTAACTTGCAGACGGATGTCATTTACACTGATTTTAGTAAAGCATTCGATTCTGTAAACCATTCCCTTTTAGCACAAAAACTTGACCTTTTAGGGTTTCCGCCTAATCTTTTGAGATGGATTTCGAGCTACCTTCGTTCTAGGTCTCAAAGAGTCCTCTTCAAAAACTCCTTCTCTTCACCTGTTAAGGTTACTTGTGGAGTACCACAGGGCAGCCATCTAGGCCCCCTACTATTCACACTCTTTATTACTGATCTGCCTTCAGTATTAACAAACTCTCGAGTACTCATGTATGCGGATGATGTTAAACTTTGTGTCCAGTATAAGGACATTTCAATTCACTCTCGCTTGCAATCCGATCTCAATAACTTTCAATCATGGTGTTGTGCAAATATGTTACACCTAAATGCCTCGAAATGCAAAGTAATGACATTTCATCGCTCCAGCCCCCTTTTGGCTCCTTATAGCCTCTGCGGTGGTTATCTTGAGAGAATTACCTTGGTTGATGATCTTGGTGTTAAATTAGACCCAAAGTAAAGTTTTCTGAACACATTTCTACCATGGTAAATAAGGCCATGGGTGTGCTTGGGTTTATAAAGAGGTGGTCAAAGGAATTTGACGACCCCTATATAACGAAGACTCTCTACATCTCGCTTGTTCGTCCAATTTTAGAATACGGCTCTTGTGTATGGTGCCCCCAGTACAAAGTACACCCGGACCGTATAGAATCAGTCCAGAAAAACTTTTTGCTCTGCGTGGCCTTAACTGGGAAGCAGGTGTGAGACTGCCATCTTATCCTCGTAGATTGCTTTTAATAAACCTTCCAACCTTAGCTAGTCGTAGAAAAATTCTTGGGGTGATTTTTATGGACAACCTGATCAAGCGTGACGTAAATAGCCCCGGCTTGTTGAGCCGCATAAACTTTACGATCGGATCGGTTAAACGCGTCGCGCGTCATGCGGCAGCGCCCCTCGGTCGGTTGGGCGGGAGGAGGGCTGCGTTTCTGCCTGGGTTCCGCGCGTAACAGACTTCGGCTTGGTGTCGCATGGGCCACTTGATGGTGCAGTCATTGCATATCAACGTCCAGACAAAAAAAAAATCAATATGGATCATCACGACGATGAACAACCAGAGGAGGCATACCCTGCGGGACACTTTTCCAATCCTGAGGTCAGCACTGGCTGGATCCACAAGCTCCGTCGGGACGAGCTAGAAGTCCTCGCCGAAGAATTCGGATTTGGCAGCGAAGGAACGGTCGATGAACGCCGAAAGAAATTTGCCGCACTAGTCGCCGGGCCACTCGCGCAAGAAGCCTGGGTTCGCCTAGGAGAGTTCGAGAGGCACTATGCCAAACCAGCCTCACGCTCTCGCTTCAAGTCACCACTGCCCACTACTCCTGGACCATCCGACTCTCGCCAAATGGATCCTAAGACCGGATTACGAGTCCCCGCAGCCACCGAATACCGCACTCCTGCAGCCCCGCTTCCAAGGACCCTAGCTACAGAGACCCACCCAGCGCCCGTACCGAGGGCCTTGCCAGCCATCGACCGACCCATGGAAGGCACCACTACAACCACGCTGCACCAATGGCGGAACGCATCCGAAAGTGGGGAATCCAGTTCGACGGCAAGCAAGTGGCGGGGGAACTGTTTAAAGATTTCCTCATCGAGATACGCAACCAAGGAGCTAACCAGGATCTACGAAAACGCCCTCCCAGCATACCAGATGTACGTACGCCGCCACGAACTGCAAGACTTGTCACAGCTAACACTGCTGGCCACGGAGTTTGAGAGTATTCAAGAGCGGACCATCCCGAGCAATCTCGCACCACCACGACACACGCCCAGATACGCATGGCCGGCTACAGATCAGAGGAGCGGCGACTCCAATCGGACACCATTCCGGAAGCCTCATTGGGACTCGGCAGACTCACCAAGGAGACAGCCATCCAACCTAGTGAGTACGGCAAAGCCAACCCACGCGCAGCCTGTCGCCGGTGTGGTGAAGCAGGGCATTCGGCATACGAATGCCAAAATCCTTCGATCCTATTCTGCTGGGAATGTGGCAAGCGCGGCACCCGGGCCCTCGATTGCTGTCGCCAGAACACGTCGGGAAACGACTCGTGTCCTCGACTGACACGGGATCAGCCGGGAACAACGTCTGCCCCGATCCACGAATAAAAACCCCGCTACACATGAACGAGAACCGGATAGTGGCAATGGTAACCATAGGAGGACAGGAAACGGAAGCCACCGTCGACACAGGGGCATCCCGAAGCTTTATCAGTGCAAACCTCGCCCGACAACTAGACAACAACACCAACCTGCAAGATGCATGCGTCCGCATACGCCTGGCCGATGGCTCGGTCAGAGAGATCACCCAGATTCTACTGGCGCACATCCGGCTGGATCAAAGAGAAGTTCAAATACCCCTCCTTGTCCTTCCAAACATGTTGGATCAAGTTATCGTCGGCATGGACTTCCTATGCGCCATTGAAACAACGATCCAGTGCGGTACCACACTTCTACGATCACGAGATCATTGCCCCACACCACATATCCACACCGTTCCGACCACCAGAGTAAAAGGCAACGAACCCCGACACCAGAAACCGAAGCCAACGGCGGCCGTTATACGTCCGCAACCTATCAAAATGATTTCGGCACCCAGCAACGCCAACATGACACCCATACAAACCCCAGCGAACACACGACCACGACCTACCCCAACGAATAGAACGACCCAGATCGCCACGAAGAACATGACACCCAGCCCAGCCCCAGGAAAGGCAAAGCGCCGGCCCACGAACACGAAGCCGAAGCCAACAACAGGAAACAACAACCAAGCAACCGGGAAGACGAATCCCACGGTCACTACGGAGCAACCGCGTCCTAGGCCAACCACAGCGGACACATATCCCAAAGAAACTACGAGAATCTCACCCACGAGACAAGCACTAACGCACTGGAACCCGGCGCTCGACACAGGAAGCCCAGGTCCAAGTCCAAGCATGTAAGTACCATCTCCTCCCAGGAGAAAGTGAACATAGAAACACCCTCAGAGACGACAATCAGCCCTGAACCAAGACAACAACATCGACAACGGCAGCAATAGATCAACAGCCCAGCAACAAGGGAAACAGCCACGATGAGAGGCGATTGCTTACCGGGCAAACCCCTCACATGCGCGAGCCAGTCAGCAGTCTCCGACTTTCCTTACCGGGAATATTGGACACTGACTACAGGGCTAATGATTAGGTAACCTTCTGTTACCGATCAGCCCGTATGCACGCGCCGACTATAATTCGGCAATAAATATTTATGTAAGAACCCTTCCCACATTCTGAAGTAGAAATAAGATATCTGTAAGACATTCATGGGAAAATCGACGGCCGGCCGATCTAAAAAGGCACTGCCTTGCATGAAGAAAAAGGCAGTCAATCACCCATCGCAGGCAGGCAGTCAATCAGCCATCGCAGGCAGGCGTCCACCAGCCATCGCAGGGAGAGAGTCCACCAGCCGTAGCAGTCAGGCAAATAACAAGCACGCAAGTCAAACCACCATACGCGTCGTAGAACAAATAAAAATAACATAATACATAACATAACCGGGTAAAATAATAATACGGAAGAATAAAGATATCTGTTAAAAGTCAAGTAACCAAGAGTGTTGTGATTTCACTAACCCATTTTCAGTTGCTGGCAAAGTTCCTGGTTTTCCCAAATAAAGTCCTGCGAATTATAAATAACTTGTAATTCAGGACCCTGGACAGACTGAAGCATACCTCAGCCTGAGATAGGACATTACAAAGTTGAACCTAAACTCGTCTTTAACTGGCTCCCATTGAAGCCCTAATATTTTGACGGATTCGTTCTCCTCAATACTTAATACCTTATTCTCTTCGTTATCTATAACGACTTCTATAATTTCTGGGACATTTGTTATCCATTTTTTTAAGTTAAATCCAACATTTTCAAACTCCCGGGTAACTTCATCTACATACATTTAGCATCCAATATGGAATCGGCACCTGTCATCAGGTCGTCCATATAAAAATCATTCTTTATGATTTCACATATTTCTACATTTTTGCAGTTATCTGCTATCGCTATCTACACCCTAGTAGCTAAGCAGGGTGCTGAAGCTGTACCGTACGTAACGGTTGTTAGCTTATACTCCTTCACTGCGTCGTTTGGAGTATCTCGCCAAATTATATGCAAATACTGTTGATCTTCTTCATCAATATTAATTTGCCGGTACATTTAATACAAAAGGCCACATACGCCATTTAACCATAATATCGAAGATATCTTTTTGGACTCTTGGTCCGATCCACATGATATCATTTAAACTCTTATTATTTGTAGTTTTTGCTGACGCATCAAAAACCACTCTGAGTTTTGTCGTTAGACTGAAATCTTTTATGACTCCTTGATGGGGTAAATAATATTTCCCCTCTTTTTTGGACTCTACCATGTGCCCAAACTTTTTATATTCATGCATGAATTTTTGATAATTTTCTTTTAATTTTATATTTTTGTTTAGTTTCTCGCCGCTGTGTGTCTTGTCACCTACCTTCTTTTTAAAAGGTATTTTCACCACATACCTTCCATTCTCATCTCTCCTAGTGGTTTCCAAGAAATGCTTCTCACAAATCTCTTTATCCACGTCATTATCATCGGTTTCCATTTCCCAGAAACGTTCTAAATCGCCAATTTTAATTGTTGTTGCCACGATCAATTTGTCACCTTTTGACTTGGTGCAACCGGATATGATCCAACCGAACTCTGAATTTTGACCAAGTAGTCCATCTATTTTAACAACTCCGTCTTTTACAATATGGGTATATAAATCTACCCCGATTATTACATCTACCCTACTTGGTTTATTAAAGTCAGGGTCTGCCACCACATAATCTTTCCATTGAGATTTGTCAATATGGAAAGACTTTATTGGTAACGCTTTCATAAGTTTTGGGAGAATAATAGCTTTAATATTAAGCGGTTTTCTATGAGTTGGCTAAAAACGCTTGTTTTTTTGTCAAACAAGTGTAAACAGTTTCCTTTTTCTCATAAGGAAGATGGAGCATCGTATGGTGATACGGTTTTTACAATTTGCACACAATATTTCTGAAGAACATTTTTTATACTTATCATGCCTACAGCACCTTTTGCATAGGCGCTCTTTTTGTATAAATTGGCTTCTTTCTGTCTCCGTCATTCTCTTAAACTTATAGCAGTACAATATGGAGTGGCTTGCTGATTTGCATAACAAACAATTTTCCTTATTGCTGCTATATTGCACTACTTTTTTTCGCTTCATCCTGGGAAGAATAAAGAGAATTGTACCGTTGCACTAAGAATTCCATAACATCTGGTAATGTTTGAATTTCTTTAGACCGTTTAATATGAGTTTCATATAACTGCAAGGTATTTCTACTAAACTTTCTCAAAATTATGTGCGCGAAAATCACATCAACTTCCTCTGTCAAATGTGACTTTAATTTAATAAGATAGATAGACTCATTAATAAAGTCAGAAAACATCTTAATTTGTTTTGCAGAATCGTTATCTAGCATTGGTAGATCTAGTATACGATTTAGCTGATCCGAAAATATTTTTCTTTTATTTTCGTACCGCCTGTTCAATAAATCCCAAGCGGCATTATAATTTTCTGCAGGACCTGTTAATAGGTATGCCACCATTGTCCTTGCTTCTCCTTTGTGAGGTCCTATTTCAGGCTGAGGTATGCTACAAGAAAATTTGTAGATTGTAGGTGACTTCAGTTGTCGGGCTGGCTTGAAAATGCAGTAGTCAAGCGAGAAATGATGATGCGATAGTTTTGTTTTTGTTGGTTCTTGGTTTTATTCAATATTTTTCCATCCACTTATTTCTTTGACGTTGCTACTCTGGCTTGTAGTTGTATGGTGCGCTGGTGGACTGCGTAGTCAGTGTCTCGTGTTCGGGCTGATGGACTGCTTGTGTCTTGTATTCGGGCTGATGGACTGCCTGCTCTTTCGGCCGATCCTGGCCCTTTTATGCAGCTGGCGATCGCACCTGAGACCCGGAAATAATTGCTTATTGCTAACTTATGATTATTGGTGACAATATTTGTGGGGCGTTACCACAACTAGGTCGAAGCTTGGTGCTTCGTTGACAATTTTTAGTGGGTCAGGGTGGTTTTGCTGATGCTGCATCCCGGAAGGTGCAGTTGGGAATTGGGTATTTGGTTTCAAAATGAGTTTTCGCTAACTCTGCATCGCGGAAGTTGATAGCTGAATTTGGGCCGGTAGGTCGATAATTTTATGCTGGCTTGACTTATTGTGAAATAACGCAAAAGATATTTCTTATGTAGGCCGTCGATTGCGAAATGTCCCAAGAGGTGGGGTGTTTTAAATTGTTGTGTGGACAAGAATGTGTAGAGTTGTTGATCGAGAGTTCTTAATTAATTGCTTAAGACTATTTTATTTCCCGGAGGTGCTGACACACCGCTATTTGTGGAGAACCGTGGCTAGAGCCATGGCTCGTTAGCTCTGTGTATATCAGTTTGACTGTTGTCTCCGGCCAGCGTGGATGCGCTGACCCTCCGCCGTTTGTGACGAGACATGGCTAGAACCATGGTTCGTTACACCTGTGTGTCCTCATTGTCCTCAGTGCTGCGGCCCAGGTGTCGATATAATTCCCCGTTCTCGTGAGTGTAATCGGGGTATTTCTCGGGTTCGTCCTGAACTTGTTGTATTCTGCGCTTGAGCCAGGGGCAGGTTACCTTTACTTCCTCGACTCGCGCGAGGGTTCCCCGGGGTTGTCGGGATAGTGCATCTGCAACTACGTTCTGCTTACCTGCCCGATAATATACGTCGTACTGGTATTGTTGGAGTTCCAGTGCCCACCTTGCTATTCTACCGTAGGGGCTTTCCAGTGTGTTCAGCCATTTGAGGGCGAGATGGTCGGTGATCACGTCGCACCGATATCCCTCGAGGTAACACCGGAGTTTCCGGATGGACCAGATGACTGCCAGGCATTTTTTGTCGGTCGCGGAGTAGTTTTCCTCTGCCACGTTGAGTCGTCGGCTGACGTATGCGATAACTCGCTCGTTGCCCTCGATTTCCTGCGTAAGGACTGCGCCCACGCCGAGGTTACTCGCGTCTGTTTGCAGCGAGAATTTCACGGTAAAATCGGGGCAAGCAAGAACTGGCGCGGTCGTGAGGAGTTCTTTTAGGCGGTCGAAAGCAGCTTGCTGGTCTTCGGTCCATACCCATGGTTGGTCCTTCTTGAGTAGGCGAGACATCGGTTGGACGACCGTCGCGAAGTTTGGTACAAATCTTCGGTACCAGGACGCCATCCCGATGCATTGACGAAGCTCTTTTAGGTTGGTGGACGGCCGGAGTTCTTTGACGACGGCAATTTTGTCGGGGTCAGTGTGGATTCCCTCATTGCTGATTATATGGCCGAGATACTTGATTTGGGTTTGAAAGATCGCGCATTTTTCTGCATTTATCCTTAGGTTCGCTTTCCGGAGTCGGGACAACACCACTTTCAAGTTGCGTTGAAGTTGAAATCTCGCCCAACGATGAGCATCGTTGCTGGCACAACACTTTGTCGCATGCGGGGCCCATCCAATTTCCTAACCTCCACTTCACTTTGTACTTTTGATGTTGATGGATTTTATTTTTCGCTTTCGATGTTTCGGCCTCAATTTGCGTAGATGTTCGTTGAAATCTCGTCCAACGATGACAATGTCATCAAGGTACGCGAAGGCATATGGTTCCATATCGGTCCCAATCACGGTGTCGAGTGCCCGCTGAAATGTTGCCGGTGCCGAGTGTAGTCCAAAGGGTATCACCTTCCATTGGTAGAGGCCTCGGCCCGGTACTGTGAAAGCTGTTGCTTCTCTACTTTCGTCGGCCATGGGGATCTGCCAGTATCCATTTTTCAGGTCGAGGGTGGTGATGAACCGCGCGTTTTGTAGCCTTTCCAAAATATAGTTGATCCTAGGCAGCGGGTATGCGTCGGGGATGGAATGCGTGTTGAGTTGCCGGTAGTCCACGCACATGCGCCATTTCCCATTCTTTTTACGGACGAGTACAATTGGGGCGCTGTGGGGGCTCCGGGAGGGCTCGATGAGGCCTTCCGAAATCAATTGGTCCACTTGTTCATCAATTATTCGCATCATTGCTGGGTTTTTAGGATAGTATATGGGCCGATTATCCCTCATGACAATAGTGTGCTTGGCGATGTCCGACGTCCCGTGGAGGCCATCAAAATTTGGTAGCTCCTCATCTAGAAATGCTTGGATCTGCGGGGCTAAGTCTGGAGGCCACGGCTCCGGGACTGGTTCAGGCTCATGTTCGGTTGGGTCGGCGGCTTCGGAGTCAAATAGCTGGCTAGGCTCTTCGGGTAAGAGGGTTGTATCGAAGGCGCTGGCCGGTTCGATCCTCCGCTGGTAGTCGCTTATGTGGGCGACAATGGGTGTGGTTTCGACCATGGGTATGATGTTTTGGTAAGTCGGGTGTAGTAATCGTGTTATACTACAGCCAGACTGGTACGTGAACAGGTAAGTCGCGATGACGCCTCTGGTGTCGCAGCAACGACTTGTGTGGGAAACGAAGATCTCGGACAAGGCTCTAGGCATGGCTCGTTGCATGGCGCTAAGAAGCATGTCAGTACGCGGAAGGTGCTCCATTCTGTTGGCGAGGATCGGTGTGGCGTCGGCCGTGGGGGGAACAGGGCGGCGGTCTGGGCATCGTGGGGGCATCGTGCTGGTTTCCGGGCCCGCGTTGAGGGGCTCTGTGGATATCAGCTCGATTATGGGCCCCGTCCAGCGTGGGGTTAGCGTGGCTGTTTCCCGTGTTGCTGGGCTGTCGGATGGTGGTTGCCGTTGTCCTTTTTCGCTGCTGGCGGTCGGTTTTGAGGGTGTCCGTGCGTTCACTTCTTCTGGTGTGGATTCTCTGCGTGCTTGCTCTGTTGCTCGTTTTGGACCTGGGCTTCCTGTGTCGAGCGCCGGGTCCAAGTGTGTTTGTCTCGTGTGTGAGACCCTCGTGGTTTGTTTGGGAGGCGTGTTTTCTGTGGTTGGCCTAGGACGCGGTTGCTCCGTAGTGGCCGTGGGACTCTTTCTCCCGATTGCTTGCTTGCGGTTTGCTGGTGTTGGCCTTGGATTCGTGTTCTCCGTTGTGGGCCGGCGTTTCGTTTTCGTTGCCATTGGTTTGGGTGTCAAGTGCTGCGTTGCGTTATTGGGTGTCGTGAGCGTTGTGGTAGGTCGTGAACGTGATGGCGTTGTGGTTCGCGTAAGTTTCTGGCTTCTGATCGCGGGGCCTGGTATGTGATTGGTCGGATCTTCGGGTGCAGTTGGCGTGGCCGACTGTTGCCTTAGTTGCAATTGGGTGCCTTCGCATTTGATCGTGGCTTCGACGGCGCATAGGAAATCCATGCCGACAATAAGTTGCTCCAGCATGTTTGGTAGGACCAGGAACGGTATTTGTAGCTCTCGCTGTTCCAGCTTAATGGGCTCCGGTAGAACTTGGGTGATCTCTCTGACCGATCCGTCGGCCAGGCGTATGCGGGTGTTGGCATCTTGCAAGTTGGTGCTATCGTCTAGTTGTCGGGCGAGGTGGGTGTTGATAAAGCTTTTGGAGGCCCCGGTGTCTATGGTAGCCTCCGTTACGTGTGCTCCTATGGTCACCGTTGCCACTATCCGTCCGTTGTTCACATGTAGTGGTGTTTTCAGTTGCGGTTCGGGGGAGCGTCGTTCCCGGCTGATCCCGTGTCAGCTGGGGACGCGTGTCGTTTCCCGACGTGTTCTGGCGGCAGCATTTGAAGGTCCGTGTGCCGCGCTTGCCACATTCCCAGCAAAATAGTATCGAAGGGTTCTGGCAGTCGTATGCCGCATGACCTGCGTCACCACACCGGCGACAGGCTGCGCGTGGGTTGGCGATAGGGGTCGTAATCATGCGGTGCGCCACCTCGGGCGTTGTCTGGCTGTTTGAGGGTGTTTGCTGCCTCCTTGGCCAGTCTGCCGCCTCCCAGTGGGGTTGCCGAAATGGTGGCCGGGGCGGGTTGCCGTTCCATGGCTCGGTGGCCGGCCTTGGGTATCTTGGGGTGCTTCGCGGCGGTGCGAAAGTGGTCGGGATGGTCCGCTCTTGGATGCTCTCGAACTCGGTGGCCAAAATTGTGAGCTGTGCTAAGCTTTGTAGTTGGTGTCGCTGCACATACATCTGGTATGCTGGCAGGGCGTTATCGTAGATCCTGTTCAGTTCCTTGGCTGCGTCGTACCTGGCGTGGTGCATGAGTAGACGTATCTCGATGAGGTAATCCTTGAACAATTCTCCACCCGCTTGCTTGCGGGCCCGGATTTGGTCTTCCAATTGTTCAAAATACCGTGGCGGCAAGAAGAACATCAAGAATTCTTGGCGGAAATATGCCCATGAGCTGCCTTGCAGTTGGCTAGTGCGGTACCAGCGACTGGCCCGATCGGTGAGAAGATCTGTCAAGGCCCAAGGTAGCTGATTCGTGTCCACCCCATATGAGAACGCACGTTCTTGATTCCCCATTTCCGAATCTGTTCCGCGATGTGGGTGGTGGAAGCGTCCATGGCTGGCACGATCCTCTGGGTGGGCGAGCGGCTGGTCTCCGTAACTGGAGGTCTGGGCAAATCGGCTGGCGTTACGATGCGTGGTGGGCAGGGTGTGCTGTATTCGGCCGCGGTGGGGACTTGTAACCCGGCTTTTGGGTCCGTTTTCCGCTGGTCAGATGGCCCAGGAGTGGTGGGCATGGGTGACTTGGAGCGTCCTGCTGGTTTGGCGTATTGCCGTTCGAGGTCTGCTAGTCGAACCCAGGCGTCCTGCGAGAGTGTCCCGGCGACTAGTGCGGCGAATCTCTTTCGTCGCTCCTCGACTGTTCTTTCGCTGCCAAATCCGAATTCCTCGGCAAGGGCTTCCAGCTCGTCCCGACGGAGTTTGCAGATCCAGCTGGTGGTGACTCCTGGATTGGTATGGTGTCCCTCCGGGTAGAATTCATCGGGTTGGCCATCACCGTGAGCTACCATGGTGTGTTTCTGCGGTTAGTAGCACTGACTTACGTTTTGTTTGTGGTACTTCTGTACTGTAGCACTTTTGCTTGCGACCGGATTTTGCGAGGGTGCCGGTTTTTGTGCTAGCCTAGTTTTCTTTCAGTGGGCTTGGGTGTTTACTCCACAAAGCTCCCTATCAAGGTGTTAGTCTCCTTAAAGTCACCAAAAAGTCCCTGCTCGGGCGCCACTTGTGAGGTCCTATTTCAGGCTGAGGTATGCATCAGTCTGTCCAGGGTCCGCTACAAGAAAATTTGTAGATTGTAGGTGACTTCAGGCGTCGGGCTGGCTTGAAAATGCAGTAGTCAAGAGAGAAATGATGATGCGATAGTTTTGTTTTTGTTGGTTCTTGGTTTTATTCAATATTTTTCCATTCACTTATTTCTTTGACGTTGCTACTCTGGCTTGTAGTTGTATGGTGCGCTGGTGGACTGCGTAGTCAGTGTCTCGTGTTCGGGCTGATGGACTGCCTGTGTCTTGTATTCGGGCTGATGGACTGCCTGCTCTTTCGGCCGATCTTGGCCCTTTTATGCAGCTGGCGATCGCACCTGAGACCCGGAAATAATTGCTTATTGCTAACTTATGATTATTGGTGACAATATTTGTGGGGCGTTACCACAACTAGGTCGAAGCTTGGTGCTTCGTTGACAATTTTTAGTGGGTCAGGGTGGTTTTTCTGATGCTGCATCCCGGAAGGTGCAGTTGGGAATTGGGTATTTGGTTTCAAAATGAGTTTTCGCTAACTCTGCATCGCGGAAGTTGATAGCTGAATTTGGGCCGGTAGGTCGATAATTTTATGCTGGCTTGACTTATTGTGAAATAACGCAAAAGATATTTCTTATGTAGGCCGTCGATTGCGAAATGTCCCAAGAGGTGGGGTGTTTTAAATTGTTGTGTGGACAAGAATGTGTAGAGTTGTTGATCGAGAGTTCTTAATTAATTGTGTGCGTTGCTTAAGACTATTTTATTTCCCGGAGGTGCTGACACACCACTATTTGTGGAGAACCGTGGCTAGAGCCATGGCTCGTTAGCTCTGTGTATATCAGTTTGACTGTTGTCTCCGGCCAGCGTGGATGCGCTGACCCTCCGCCGTTTGTGACGAGACATGGCTAGAACCATGGTTCGTTACACCTTTTAGCGCTAGTTTTAAATAATTAAACTTCAAAGATGTTTTCATATCATCTCTGTTATGGATTATGTCACAATACAACTGTAAATATCCGTCCCACTCTTTTTCTTCTCCAGAGAATGTGGGTACTTTTCTTTTGGTAGACCGGGAAAATCATGGTCTTCCCTTTTATTTGCTGTCCGATTACTAATGTTAATGTTTGCATTAGTTATGGTCTGCACCCTATCATCTAAGGTGTCTAACATATCCTGAATTTCGAATTCTAACACGACGATCTGCTCGTCAAAGCTGGGATTTGTAGCATAAGTCTTATAGTAATACTCAACCTTCTGATTAAGTCTATTCGAGAGGAATTCTATTATACTTTTCTTACGCTGGCACCCAAGCAAGCCAGCCTGATCTACTCTCCTAGTAGTTTCTTCTATAAAAGCTCTCAGCTGGTCTATATATTTGTAGAATTCCTCAACAATTTTTTCAAGACTATCGCTTATTCTTGGCTCTGTATCTCTCTTCAAAGTTCCAGTCCCTACTGATTCTAACTTTTCCATTTCTACTTTCTTTTTTGATAAGGCTCCAGTAGATTTTAACAGATCATACCTATTCTGTATGTCCTGAATTTTTACGAGTTTTTCCAATTGATTTTTCGTAAAGTAGTCATGATCGACTACACCATAGCATGAATAGCTGTAACTTCATTTTTTAGCTCTCCAAGCCTTTGGATTACGTCACTGGTCAAATGACCAGCTTCAATCCTTCTTATCTCAGCTACTATCGCTGACTGTGCCTCTAACAACTGAATAATTTTTTCCGACAACATCTTGTACTTAATTAAGTTAAAGTAGTTTTAAAAATAAAATACGAGTATATCTGAACTTAGCTGATGAATCTTCTTCTGCTGTTGCTGTTACTGCTGCCGCTGCCGTCTTTTGTAGTTGCTAATGTCGCTGCTGCTGCCGTAGTTGCTGTCGCCGCTTCTGAAGTCGCTGTTGACGCTGCTGTCGTTTCCGCTTCTGACGTCGCTGATGTTGTAGTTGCCGCTGCTATAGTTGCCGCTACTGTAGTTATTGACGCTATTGTTGATGCAATAGTCAATAATGCTTGTTGGCACTGGCGTCGTTATTATTTTTTTTGTTGTGGTTTTCTTTTTTAAACACAAACGAAAAAATATTTTTTTTTCAGACAAAGTCACTTATTTTAAAAAAATTTTTTATTTTTTTTGTTTATTTGGCTGCTTGGTTTTTCTTTCCAATTTGCTAACCTCCACTTCACTTTGTACTTTTGATGTTGCTGGATTTTATTTTTCGCTTTCGATGTTTCGGCCTCGAACACGCCCACGTCGCGTATTTACTTACACGACTACAATAAAAATTATATTGTAAGAATTCAAAAATACTGCCTGTACAGCACTATTTTATCGAATTTATTTGAAACTTTTGTTTCATTAACTTTTTATACTCGGTTTCTTACTACAAGAGGGAAACTCGAGTTTATTATTTCGCAACTTTTGGAGCTACAGTGGTACAAGACAGTGGTGCTGCAGTCTTTAAGGAGCTGGTTTAACTCCGTACTCTTACCATAAGGGGGAAGGAACGGAGAGTCTCGAAGGACCTAAATGTTAAGACCTTAAAGAAAAGTCTAGACATTTGCGAGTTGAGTTGTAAATTCAAACTAAATTTTATTCTTAAAATCAGAGCCTTATATCAGTTTACAAACAATGTATGTGGTACAATTGATATTCTATTCTTATCGCTAGACCCATGGAACGGTTACATTTACCGTGGGGGTTGTTTGAGTGCATGCAACGCATTGCATACAACATTAATGCTTAGCTCTACATTTGATAAGTGGGATCTCCACTTGTGTGTTGCTTGTCGCGTATTTATTACCACACATCTTTGCCCTTTCTTTCAAACGGTCGTAAATTATCGACTTTATGTACTACAACATTTAAATTTAGAAATATATAGATTGTGTACAGAATCTTTTCTTAATGTACTCGTACATCGACATGTTCATGTTCGAACAATGTGCGTGAAGGAATATCGCACTTGCGAAAATCTCAATCACAAGATGTACAAAATGAACACAGACAATTGGAACGGAGACTTGGGCGCCACTACATAAATAACAATATCAGAGAAATTGACAGAAAACGCCAAGTACATAGAGCATTTACATCCGCTTCGTTCCCTCGTCTCGTATTCGCATTCGGGCCAGATATTGAATATTCCGCACATCAGAAAGTGTTGATTGGTGGACACAAAAATGTTCCCATTGTCAAATATAGACATGAGTCAAATGGCATATGTTGCGCACCAGGAAAAGTGTAAACCTCAAACTCAGACACCACCGGAACCATTGAACTCATCGGCTCATCATCACGGATCCAGATTTTAACATCTTTCGGAAGTCCATTTTCAAATTGAATTCATGGTGTGTTTCTGCGGTTAGTAGCACTGACTTACGTTTTGTTTGTGGTACTTCTGTACTGTAGCACTTTTGCTTGCGACCGGATTTTGCGAGGGTGCCGGTTTTTGTGCTAGCCTAGTTTTCTTTCAGTGGGCGTGGGTCTTTACTCCACAAAGCTCCGTATCAAGGTGTTAGTCTCCTTAAAGTCACCAAAAAGTCCCTGCTCGGGCGCCACTTGTGAGGTCCTATTTCAGGCTGAGGTATGCATCAGTCTGTCCAGGGTCCGCTACAAGAAAATTTGTAGATTGTAGGTGACTTCAGGTGTCGGGCTGGCTTGAAAATGCAGTAGTCAAGAGAGAAATGATGATGCGATAGTTTTGTTTTTATTGGTTCTTGGTTTTATTCAATATTTTTCCATTCACTTATTTCTTTGACGTTGCTACTCTGGCTTGTAGTTGTATGGTGCGCTGGTGGACTGCGTAGTCAGTGTCTCGTGTTCGGGCTGATGGACTGCCTGTGTCTTGTATTCGGGCTGATGGACTGCCTGCTCTGAGACTGCCTGAGACCCGGAAATAATTGCTTATTGCTAACTTATGATTATTGGTGACAATATTTGTGGGGCGTTACCACAACTAGGTCGAAGCTTGGTGCTTCGTTGACAATTTTTAGTGGGTCAGGGTGGTTTTGCTGATGCTGCATCCCGGAAGGTGCAGTTGGGAATTGGGTATTTGGTTTCAAAATGAGTTTTCGCTAACTCTGCATCGCGGAAGTTGATAGCTGAATTTGGGCCGGTAGGTCGATAATTTTATGCTGGCTTGACTTATTGTGAAATAACGCAAAAGATATTTCTTATGTAGGCCGTCGATTGCGAAATGTCCCAAGAGGTGGGGTGTTTTAAATTGTTGTGTGGACAAGAATGTGTAGAGTTGTTGATCGAGAGTTCTTAATTAATTGTGTGCGTTGCTTAAGACTATTTTATTTCCCGGAGGTGCTGACACACCACTATTTGTGGAGAACCGTGGCTAGAGCCATGGCTCGTTAGCTCTGTGTATATCAGTTTGACTGTTGTCTCCGGCCAGCGTGGATGCGCTGACCCTCCGCCGTTTGTGACGAGACATGGCTAGAACCATGGTTCGTTACACCTTTTAGCGCTAGTTTTAAATAATTAAACTTCAAAGATGTTTTCATATCATCTCTGTTATGGATTATGTCACAATACAACTGTAAATATCCGTCCCAATCTTTTTCTTCTCCAGAGAATGTGGGTACTTTTCTTTTGGTAGACCGGGAAAATCATGGTCTTCCCTTTTATTTGCTGTCCGATTACTAATGTTAATGTTTGCATTAGTTATGGTCTGCACCCTATCATCTAAGGTGTCTAACATATCCTGAATTTCGAATTCTAACACGACGATCTGCTCGTCAAAGCTGGGATTTGTAGCATAAGTCTTATAGTAATACTCAACCTTCTGATTAAGTCTATTCGAGAGGAATTCTATTATACTTTTCTTACGCTGGCACCCAAGCAAGCCAGCCTGATCTACTCTCCTAGTAGTTTCTTCTATAAAAGCTCTCAGCTGGTCTATATATTTGTAGAATTCCTCAACAATTTTTTCAAGACTATCGCTTATCGCTTGGCTCTGTATCTCTCTTCAAAGTTCCAGTCCCTACTGATTCTAACTTTTCCATTTCTACTTTCTTTTTTGATAAGGCTCCAGTAGATTTTAACAGATCATACCTATTCTGTATGTCCTGAATTTTTACGAGTTTTTCCAATTGATTTTTCGTAAAGTAGTCATGATCGACTACACCATAGCATGAATAGCTGTAACTTCATTTTTTAGCTCTCCAAGCCTTTGGATTACGTCACTGGTCAAATGACCAGCTTCAATCCTTCTTATCTCAGCTACTATCGCTGACTGTGCCTCTAACAACTGAATAATTTTTTCCGACAACATCTTGTACTTAATTAAGTTAAAGTAGTTTTAAAAATAAAATACGAGTATATCTGAACTTAGCTGATGAATCTTCTTCTGCTGTTGCTGTTACTGCTGCCGCTGCCGTCTTTTGTAGTTGCTAATGTCGCTGCTGCTGCCGTAGTTGCTGTCGCCGCTTCTGAAGTCGCTGTTGACGCTGCTGTCGTTTCCGCTTCTGACGTCGCTGATGTTGTAGTTGCCGCTGCTATAGTTGCCGCTACTGTAGTTATTGACGCTATTGTTGATGCAATAGTCAATAATGCTTGTTGGCACTGGCGTCGTTATTATTTTTTTTGTTGTGGTTTTCTTTTTTAAACACACACGAAAAAATATCGCACTTGCGAAAATCTCAATCACAAGATGTACAAAATGAACACAGACAATTGGAACGGAGACTTGGGCGCCACTATATAAATAACAATATCAGAGAAATTGACAGAAAACGACAAGTACATAGAGCATTTACATCCGCTTCGTTCCCTCGTCTCGTATTCGCATTCGGGCCAGATATTGAATATTCCGCACATCAGAAAGTGTTGATTGGTGGACACAAAAATGTTCCCATTGTCAAATATAGACATGAGTCAAATGGCATATGTTGCGCACCAGGAAAAGTGTAAACCTCAAACTCAGACACCACCGGAACCATTGAACTCATCGGCTCATCATCACGGATCCAGATTTAAACATCTTTCGGAAGTCCATTTTCAAATTGAATTCATGTTTTGAAATGACAACCTTCGGAGCAACAGAAATAGTCAAGAATACTGCGGAAAATGGTCAACAATACAATTCCACATAAATCCATATGGTCCATAAATATTCAGGTGCTGCGAAAATACAAGAATTACTTGGAGAATTAGAGGTAATAACAAAAAATTGACTCCTAGCAGAACAACAACGAGACCAAGAAGTGGCTGATGTAGTTTCAAAATATCAGAATAATGAATTGCAGGATCATATTGCAAGGACATATGAACAAAGAGCGGGTATTTTAAATAAAAAAATAAAAAGGAATGGTCGAGCCAGGTGCCTACCTCTGATACCTGGGGCTTTCAGATGGTGTCATTAATCACGTACACGAAGCTATAATGCATTTGGGCTGGGAGAAGACTTTAGATAAAGTGTACACTCAGTATTGGTTTCAGAATATGTCGAAGTATGTGTGAAAGTATGTAGAAAATTGAATCACATGCAAATTATAAAAACCTGCCATAGACAAAACACAAATTAAGTGGAGAGAATGACCTAAATGAATACGTTATAGTGCAGATCGATGCATTCACTAAGTTTGTTTATCTCTATAACTCTTTAAATTTAGATACAGAAGGTTGCATTGGGGCAGTAAAGTCAGCCATATCCTTATTCGGGGTACCAAATCGTATAATCGCTGATCGGGGCCGGAGTTTTACAAGTAACGATTTCCGTCGGTTTTCTCAGCACAGAAAATTGAATATCATTTGATAGCAACTGGTGCTAGTCAGTCGAATGGGCACTATGACTACTATGAAGGCAATGTTGACGGCTGTAGAGACAAGTAAACGATTTTGGCAAGATGCGTTAAAAGATGTTCAGTTTACTTTAAACTGTACAATAAATCGAGTTACTAAAGCAAGTCCATTGGAAATGTTAATTGGCAAGTAAGCAAGACCATTAGGCATGATGCCATTAGCACTGTGATCCAGAAGACCCTTTTTTTTTGTCATAAAGTGTAAAAATATAGATACGACTTGAAAATATGAAAGTTTGGTTATATAGGATTCATTAATTATATAATAAGAATTTCGGAAGAATCGGACCACGCCTACCCTTACCGCCCATATACGAATCAGTATAGTTTTCCCGATCTTGCCTGATATTCGGCAATGTGTATTTTTGTATCCGAATTTTTTTTTTTTTTATTAAAGATAAGTGAAATCAAACAGCACTCTATGTGGAAAGTTTCTATTAAATTTAGTTTACTTTTTAAGTAATCAATTTCAATTTTATTAAAATTAATTTTGTTATCTGATAAAAAAAAAATTAATTTAAAAAATATCACTTTTCGTGCTTTTGGATTGCATTGTTTAAGTTTCTATTTTAAATAACTAATAAAATTTGTCACTTGTCACGCTGCCTTTGTTAGTTTTTCCCAATATAAAATGCATCAGCGCAGCGATCGTTATTACACGGCTCTACGACGAAACTCATGTGTGACTTCTGATGTAGCGACCTGAGCTGACCTGCCGCAACATAAATGAGGAAAGGGCATAGTGGGTGGGGGTGGGCGTGGGAAATAAATAAAATATAAAAATAAAAGATGTTATTTTTTTTATTTATTTGAAATTGCAAACTTACATATAAATATCCATATTTTAGATATGTATATACTAAATTAAATGTGTATGTACATAAATATTGTGCAAGTGCCGTCGGCTTTCGACTTTGCAACTTTGTCAATAGATTCCTTTTTTTCAGAGAACTTTTCCATACATATTTCTTTCATTTTATACCCGTACTCAAAAAAGAGTTAAGGGGTATATTGTATTTGTGGTTAAAGTGGATGTGTGCAACGCAGAGAAAGAAATGTTTCCGACCCCATAAAGTATATATATTCTTGATCAGCATCAATAGCCGAGTCGATATAGCTATGTCTCGATGAGTGCCTAGATCTCAGAGACTATAAGAGCTAGGGCAACCAAATTTGGCTTCAAGAATCATGTGATATCACACTGCTAATGTGCCGATTCTAATCGTATAATTATAGACAGATTGAAGAAATTTTTAGTTGCTTCCCCCGCCTACTTCAGCCAGAGACACGCTGGTCATTCTCTTTCTCGCTCGCACACTCTCCCGCGTTCAGTGCGCGAGCAACCCCTAGCGGAGGAGATGTAGAATCTAAATGGTACATGTATAATCTACATGTTAGATGTATAATATACAGATGTAGATGTAGATAACATATGTAGCAAAAAATTGTAAAATGTGTAAGGAAGTTCCGCTGGGGTATAGCCTCTCAGTCTGTCCACGGCCCGATTCACTACAGCAAGATTTTTATTTGTTGCGGGACCTCGAGAAGATCTGTATGACTGCCGCACCGATGCATTGGAATGCGAGGGTGGACGTGTGGAGAGGGGCAGTTACAACGGGGAAAGGGGATGATCAGATCCACCGACGACGTGCTCCCGCGTCCGGTTCCGCGGACTGACTCCCCAAAAGTGAGGGCGCGTTCCGACAGGGGAATGGGAACAACTTCAGCGGGGTGGGGGGACGATCAGACCCACGGGCACAGTGCTGCCGCGTCCAGTGCCGCGTCCAGTGCCGCGAACTGACTTCCCTGCGGCGAGGCAACAACTACAATGAGAAGGGGGAGGATCAGACCCACGGACCCGCGTCCAGTGCCGCGAACTGGCTCCCCAAACTAAAGGGCAATAACTACTGGGGAAGGGGAAAAGGATTACCTACAGTCGCCGTTCTTCCGCGTCCGGCTTCTTTAAGTTGAGGTGGGGATTTTGGTGAATCAAGTGGAACACAATCGTGGTGGAGAGGGGTCGGGGTTACTAGCATGAGCTCCCAGTTCCCTCCCAGGAGAATAAACCTGATAAATTTGCTTCATTCGTTCTGTATTTTATTTAATTAGCCCCTACACCCTACCTATCGCACCGCTATTGTTCCCTACTCACTTAAGTGAGGCTAGCTTACCCTTTCCACGGCGTGGTATCCTGGGCGGCTCGTTTGTTTGTTGCGTTGTCCCCTGTGTGTATTCCTCGTAGGCGTGGGGGAAGGCGTAGGCGCGGTCACTTTTGACGGCAGGGCACGGGTTCTGAACTCCTCGACTTTTCCGCGAACACGACTGGTCTCCTAGGCCATCTCCACTTAACTCCCGAGCCGCACTTTTCGACGCGGGCTCGAACCCTTCTTTTCCAGGCAGCGTCTTGGCAGAGGTAATCGGGCCATTTCCCGATCGTCCATCGGGATCACGCTGTCTCCCTCTTTTCCATGTGTGGAGTGAGTCCACCCTCTGCTGAGAGTCTCTGCTAAGAGTCGCTGCTCAGCCTTCGTTCCTCTGCTTGATGCTCTGCCACTGCGTAGATCGCAGTGATGCGATCTCCCGTAGATCGTGGCCTGCTGTGCTTGTTCGACAGGTGTGACGTCACTTGTGCTTCGCTGTGGCTGTGTGTGTGGGGCTGTCAGAGATGACGAGTGCGGTGATTGTTTCCTGGTCACGTCTTGCCCCACGAATTTACGATGTATTTCCCCTACTCGACTTCTGCCCCTATTCTCCACTATATACAGCTCTTATGATTAGGTGTAAGAAATGAAAAGACTTAATGCTAGGGTGGATATGAAATAATTTACGAACTATGAAAAATAATAAAAAATGGAAAATGAGGTTCTACCTCCCTCTATCTACATATATACATGCCCCCTTGTAAGGGCACTCCCTTACAAATGTAAAATTTTTTTTTTTTTATTTAAAATTCTAAAAAATCATATGCTCAAAAATGTAAATACTGACTGAGTACGTGTATTAGTAGCGTCGCGACCTCAGAAGCGAATCGCACGTTCCATCTCGTTTTTATGACTGTATCGACTGAACATATTGACAGCAGTACCCAAATCAGGTCTTGTACATACCATGATGTACATCAAACATCCAATCAAGCTACGGCATGGTGCATCACATACATCATCCGAGTTCGAAGCTTTAAAATTAAGTTTAGTCGGCAGTGGTGAGTTTACTGGATTACATTAATCCATCTTAAATATTTTTAATATATTGTGAGGAATAGAGTTTCCTTACAAGGGGACCAAGTAAGGGTTAAGAAGAGATTTCACGGCGAATTCACAAGAGAGTGAGAGCCGGCCTGGAGCCGGGTCCCGTTAGAGTGGCAGGGGTCCAGCTCATGACCATATATGGGCATAAGATCATGCCTCCGGTACGATCCCGTGGAGAGAGTCGGGAATGAAGGAGCACGCAAGGAGCGGCGCTCACGTCAGGCTAGGAACGGTGGGAGCGGGCCGGCAGTGGTCCAGCGCATGACCGTATATGGACATGAGATCACGCCACCAGCCCGGTCCCGTTAAGAACGTGATGAAGACAAGCGAAGAGGCCGATGGAAAATTACCAGCGGCGCACGGATTGCTAGGCAGAGGCGCGGACGCCAGCGTCGAAGCGAGGGTATAAGAGGAGCCCGGCAGCAGTAAATGACGCAGTCAGTAGAGTGCGAATCACGAGGAAAGGCGCGAACACAAGCAAGTGCGGTAGAGCCAACGACAAGGAGAGTCAACGTAAGAGTCTAAGGAAGGATCAAAGTGACCCAATCAACAGGCAGCAGTACGACCCAGCAAAGGGAATAAGGTCTGCGAAGTGCCAAAGGAGTGACAACAGGTACCGCTATCGCCAAGGCGATCAAAAGCGACTCAGTGTGTGCGGAGTTGTGTGTGTAGATCAGGCGCGAGCCAGGTCGGACACATAGCCACAGCACCAGCAAGGAGCCTGAGGGGCCGGTGGCGCGAGAGCGTATAGAAATAGAGAAACGATTCATTGTTATATACAACGTAAGATCCACTAAGTATAAGATACCAATAAAGTACCCATAGATAGTAATTAAACCCACCCGTGCATTCTCTCTTGTCTGTGAGGCAACATACAAATTTGTTGCAACGAACCCGTCGGCCGCTGAGCATGCCTCGCTGATTCTGACGGACAGAAACAGTTCGTTACAAGTGGCGCCAAACGTGGGGCCTCACGACAAGCAAAGAAAGGAGTGCATTGGGAAGGGCGGTACTGAACGAGGTATCTATACACCATGAGGAGCCGACAATGGATCCATTCCCTGAGGAAGGTAGAACTGGTCCGGTGTGCCCTAGAGTTTGGGCTGGAATTGGAAGGCACCGTGTCCGAAATGCGGAGACAATTTAAGGACTGGGTGGAAAAGCGGATCCAGAGTGCGCAGACCTGCTGGAGGTCTGGGAGCTCCGGGCAGGTAGAGCTTCACCCTTGCCACAGGCGGAAGATAGGCCAGACGCGTACGAGCGTCTGCCATTGCCGGGAGGTGCGGGCGCGTCATCGGTGTGGAAAATACCGGCGGAGAACCTCATAGCAAGCCTGGCGATACCAGATAGGAGCCGCTCCCCGAGGCCGTCTGTCAGCAGACCACGGCCAAAGAGTGTGGATCCAGCGGGGGCCCGGAACACCACGACGCGAGAACCATCGAGAAGCCGCAACGAAGAGGGGCGGGTAGTTACCGAGGCGCAGGCTGGGAGGCAGTCCCGCATACTACACACGAATGTGGCCAAACAGGTGAGGGAATGGTCGTTCCGTTTCGATGGGACGGCGAAGCCCCTGGAGTTTCTGGAGCAGGTCAAATGGTCGGCTGATATGTACGGTCTGGACCTGAATCTGATTCCCAGAGCAATGCCAGAGTTGCTGAAGGGCCGAGCGTTGATGTGGTTCATCGCCAATAACCGGCAGTGGCAGACATGGGAAGCATTCGCAACAAGCTTCCAGGCCTACTTCATACCGAGGGGGTACTTCGAGAAGTTGCTCCAAGAGGTACGGCAAAGGAAGCAAAAATGGGGAGAGTCATTCAAGGACTACATGGTGGACATTCAGACCCTCATGAGACCCCTCAAATGTACTCCTGAGGAGCAGATGGAGCTCATCCGCGAGAACAGCATGCCAGATCTGCGCATATTCATCAGGCCACATAGGTGCAAGGACCTGGACCGCATGATGATGCTAGCGGATGAGTTCGAGGCACTGGAGAGGGATCGCGTAGAGTTCCAGAAGGAGAGTCTAGCGGGAAGAGCGTAGGCGGCGAAGCCCTTCGCGAAGTCGGCCGTGACTGAAGTATGCCGGAGGTGCAAGGACGAGCCGGCAGCCGTAGCTGGACAAACGAAAGAGAAAGTGGCGGCACCAGCGACGGAAGACCAGACACATTCCAATGTAGAGGGGGGATACGTTAAGAATCCCGCCCAAGCGTGCCGACGATACGGGAGCGACGAGCATTGGTCACAGGCATGTCAAGGGCGACCGTTGACATTCTGCTGGAGGTGTGGAAAGGTCGGCGTCACGACATGGCAGTGCTGCAAAAAGTCGGGAAACGCCCCCCGACCCAAGCCGAGGAGGGCCGTGCCGGGGTCGCAGGCTGCAGCCCCCGAAACCTAATCGGTGAACTCACCGTGGAGGATGTGCAGCTGTCAGCCGTGGTGGACATCGCAGGGAGGAAATGGAAGGCCACGGTCGACACAGAGGCCACTAGCAGCTTTGTCAGCTGTGAGCTGACGGAACAGCTGCGCGGGGAGGGGCGCGAGGAGAAAACCGACAAGCAGGTGCGTTTGGCCGATGGACGCCGTCGAACCATCGATACAAAAATCGAAGTGGAGCTGGCGTTCGGGGACAAAGTGGTCTCAATGGCACTTCTTGTGCTGCCAGGAGTCATCGATGCACTGGTACTTGGCTGGGATTTCATTGCCGCAGTCGGAGCAGAGGTGACCTGTGCGGGGCACAGGGTCGTGATCCCTGCGAGAGGCCGACGGAAAGGGCGGTTGGAAGAAAGGCTGTCAGTGGCAGTATTGGAGGCCAATGAGGAGACCCCGGAACGAATGGCTGATGAGGAGCTCGAGGCCGAGGACCCTTACGGGAAGCAGGTGCAGCGACAGGGCAAAGGAAGGCTCGTTCGAAGAATTTCTTGCCAAGGAATTGGAGAAATTCAAGAGCATGAAAGGGGTATCGAATGTGGCGGTGCATACAATCACAATGAGCGATGCGATACCGGTTAAACAGCGATACTACCCTAAGAACCCAAAGATGCAGGCGGAGATCAACCAAAAGGTAGACAAGCTGCTGGAGATGGGGTGTATCGAGCCATCGAAGAGTCCATATAGTTCCCCCATCGTAATGCTTAAAAATAAAAAACTGGTCAATGGAGGTTATGCGTGGACTTCCGACAAATCAATGCAAAGTCTATCAAGGACGCATACCCAATGCCGCGGATTGACTATATTTTAGATCAGCTGAGGGAAGCGCGGTTCATCAGTAGCTTGAATTTGAAGGACGGGTATTGGCAAATATTACTGGAAAAGGATAGCCGGAAGTTCACAGCCTTCACGGTGCCAGGCAAGGGATGGTTCCAATGGAAAGTGCCCGTTCGGGCTACATTCGGTGTCGGCCACGTTTCAGAGGGCGTTGGACCAGGTTACCAGGACCAGGTGCATACCAAGACGATATCATCGTTATAGGCCCATCGAAAGAGGAGCACCAACGTAATCTTGAGGAGGTTTTCCGACGCTTAAAAAGGGCCAACTTAAGGTTGAATGTGGATAAATGCCAGTTAGGCCGAAGAGAGCTGCGGTACCTGGGTCATTTGGTGACGGGAGAAGGCATCTGCACTGATCCGGAAAAGGTGGCCGCCATTGCAGAGCTGAAGCCACCGGCGAACGTGAAAGAGCTTCGCCAGTATCTGGGCGTCGCCTCATGGCTTCGACGTTTCGTGCCAGGGTTCGCCACCATGGTACAGCCGCTCAGCACATTGCTGAAGAAAAAGGTGAAGTGGGAATGGGCATCAGAGCAATACCAGGCATTTGAGTCCGTGAAGGGTCGGCTGGTAGCCGATCCGGTGCTAACCTGCCCGGATTTCTCGAAGAAGTTTGTGCTACAGACGGACGCCAGCGACTATGGATTGGGAGCGATTCTCACCCAAGAAACGGAGAAGGGCGAAAGGGTGATCTCATACGCCAGCCGTACGCTGAACAGTGCGGAGAAGAATTACTGGGCTACAGAGAAGGAATGCCTGGCAATTGTGTGGGCCATCGGAAGCTCAAACCTTATTTGGAAGGGTATGACTTCAAGGTGGTCACCGACCACATGGCATTGAAATGGCTCAACACTATAGAGAGCCCGACGGGGGTATCGCAAGATGGGCGCTAGAGTTGCAGCAATACGACTTCGAAATAGCGTATAGGAAGGGGCAGCAGAACGTAGTGGCTGTTGCGCTATCTCGACAGCCCATGGAAGAGCGATGTATGCGAGCGGAGGACGTTGGACAGGAGCCCGAAGAGCAATGCTCATGGATAAAAAAGGTCAAGGAGAAGATGAGAAAGGAGCCGGCCAAGTTCCCGGATTATGTGGAGGAGGCAGGTGGAGTGTAACGGCATATCCCGCACCGGGCCGGCGACGAAGAAGTAGTAGCTTGGAAGCTTTGTGAGCCGAAGGATCGACGGGAGCGGGTCATGAGGGAGAACCACGATACCCCCGAGGCGGGTAACGCCGGCGGCATGAAGACGATGGAAAGGATAGCTGCCAGGTACTATTGGCCGGGGATGCACCGGGACGTGAGGACGTATGTCAGGAAATGTGACGCCTGCATGCGTTTCAAACCAAGTCAGGCACAAGTGGCCGGGAAAATGCTGACACAAGTACCAGAGGAACCATGGGCGACGGTGTGCGCGGATTTTGTGGGACCATTGCCCAGATCAAAACATGGGAATGCCATGCTATTGGTGCTGGTGGACCGGTTTTCAAAATGGACCGAGCTGGTGCCAATGAGAAAGGCCACGGCAGAAGCCCTGATAAAGGCTTTCAGAGAACGAATATTGGCCCGGTTCGGCGTACCCAAGGTGATGATCACCGACAATGGAGTACATGGACAATTCACCAGTGGGGCGTTTAAAAAGTTTCTGCATCAGATGGGAGTTTGACACCAGTTTACGGCACCGTACACGCCGCAAAGAAAACCCAACGGAACGCACCAACAGAACGGTAAAAACAATGATCGCGCAGTTCTCCGAAGGGGACCAGAGATGCTGGGACGAGAAGTGGCCCGAGTTAATGCTGGCCGTGAACTCTGGGGTCACGGAGTCCACGGGATTCGCGCCAGCATTCATAGTGCAAGGGAGAGAGCCCAGGCTGCCGGAGGCTTTGTACGATGAGGAAACACTCGGCACGGGTCAGGAGACAAACACCCCAGACGAACACGCGATAAAGCTGAAAGAACTTTTTCAGCTGGTAAGGCGAAATTTGGTAAGAGCAGCCCAGGATCAGGCAAGATATTACAACTTGCGAAAGAGAGCTTGGAAGCCTAAGGCGGAGAAAGGGTTTGGATTAAACAGCACCACCTGTCTAACGCAGCCGAGGGGTTCGCAGCAAAATTGGCTCCAAGGTATGCCGGTCCCTACCAGATCACTGATTTCGTGTCACCGGTGATATGCAAGCTGCGGAGAGACAGCAATAAGCATACACGGACGGCACATATTGGAGACCTAAAGCCACAGGCAAACGACGAAGAAAAATAAGGAATCAGGAATCGCCGCAGACTTATATTGCGAATGAGTGCGAACATGCAAAGGGGCCTGAGTCAAGAACAACTTAAGGCTAAGAGGGTGTAATGGCGCAGGACGCCGTCAAGAGCCGACACCAGCCCGTATTAAAAAAAGGGGTAGCGTTAAACAAAAGCGTATAAATAAAAGTCTAGAACGAGTTGGCACGTGCAGACGACGGAAGCCCAAATCTGGAAGAATAATTGAAAGGACAGAGAAGCATGAAAAAAAAGGGGGAAAAAAAAATAAAAAAAACTGGTGAGAACGACATACCCGAAGCCAAAGGCGTTCGGCTGACCGAGACCCGGCGGAGAGATACCCTCGGGGATCCAGTGAAATGGGATAATCCTGGTCCTGTGGTCCAGGATTCCTGGGTCATCTACAACCGTCGGGCTTGGCCGGGCAAAAGGCACTACCCACGCGTTGCTTACGGGCGAGGAGTCGGATGATCCTCGGGTCCGAAGCAGCTGCATGGGGCAGAGGTCACGCCAAAGGCCAAACCGAAGGCGGCAATGCGGTGACAAGCCAGGGCCGATCGTCATGATGCAGCCGGGCGAAAGGTTGGATGACCTGTTAGTCACGGGCATTTATGACGATTGGCATCGCGGACCAAGGATGCAGGATGGGCTGGAAAATAAGCCAAAGTTATTGAAGGATAGCGCACATTCACAGTACTCACATGGGCCGAAGGGGGGATTCGATCAGTTCGGCGGGGAGGGGAAGAAGGGCGTCAAAGCCTAAGAAAAGGGAAAACAAAAGAAAAAAACAATAATAAATATAAAAAGGAAAATATTTATATAAGGTTTCTACAAACAAAAGGGGGTGGGATCAGATATGATTGGGTGCGAGCAGACCCCCACCGGCCGCGGAAGGGTTAACGCGGCGAAGAGCCCCAGTGCTGAGAGGCAGAAACCTTCGAGAGAGTGGGAGAAGGAATGCCCAACTACCGTACGACGGAACGACGGGAAAGACAGCAAGGGCTCGACGGCAGCAGAGGCTAGAGCTGTCGATCAGTCACGAGCCAGAGGTATCCAGACACAGACGGAAGCACGGAATTAAAAAGGAAAAAAAAGGGACGCCATGTTGAAAATGTACTTGGAAGAACAAGCCAAAAGTGTGGGGAGCCGCAATCCCGAGATCCATCGCCAGCGACGGGCTGAGCCCTCGCGAGGTGAGCGGTGTGATCGGCGGAGCGAGACTCCAGAGCTGGAGCTCATGGCGTCCCCATTTGGAAGTCCCATGGCATCCCCAAGGAGCGAGTGGTCCTCGTTGGCGTCTCCTCGAAGCAGGCGGGAGCCGGAAGTGTCGCCAGGAGCAACGGAGGAGGAGGACAGCGATGTGGTGGTAGTCTCCGTCGAGCAGGCTCCAAGGAGAGCCGAGCTCAGGAGCATGCAGCTCAACGAGGAGGAGAAGCGGGCACGGGAGCAGGAGCTGCGGCGCGACGCAGCATTCCTCGGCATCGCCATCCGATCGGCGGAACGCTATTTGCGTGAGAGGAAGCGCGAAGCTGCAGGGCAACGGGAGCCGCAGCAGCCTACGACACTCATGCCGCCAGCGACGCCATCGCAGCCGACGGCAAGGCTAACAAGGAGGCCAGCAGCGCAGCAGAGACGGACGGCAGAGGTACCGAGACGAACGGCAGAGGTACCGCTGCAACGGAGAGCGCAGCCCTCAGCGCAGGCGACAGCGACGCCAACAGCCCAACCGACAGCGACGCCAGCAGCGCGGCCACCAGCCGAGGTCATACGGAGGAGCCATATGGAGCAGCAGCGCAGCCGGCGAGCAGCAGCAGAGGCGCGACGCGAGGAGGAGCGGCGACGCAAGGAGGAGGCCCGAAAAAAGGCAGCAGAGAAGGCGCAAAGGAAGGCGGCGCTAAACAAGGCCATAATGCGGGAGGCACGGGCCAACCTGCAGCGGCAGATGGAGGCCGCCGGCGTGAAGCCGAAGCCCACGAGGGGAACGAGGAGGAGGCTCCGCCTCCTCCGAGGTTCTTAAAGGTTCTTGAAGACGGGCCTGTTTGACAGACCGGCGGGGTAGCAGCAGCCACAACAGGGTGAAGAGGCACCCTTATGGGAACGCCGGCATCCTGTGCCACCGCCGCAGCCACAGAGCACGCAACAGCCAACGCCCTAGCAGTCGCCGCCACCAAAATCACCACCACCGAATTCACCGCCACAACAGTTGTCGCCACGACGGCAGGAGTCACCGAAGGAGCCGCCACAGGAACAGGCACAGCAGCCCCAGTGGGGTGGTCCGGAGAACGCGGTGGTGGTGATTTTGGTGGCGGCGACTGCGGGGGCGTTGGCTGTTGCGTGCTCTGTGGCTGCGGCGGTGGCACAGGATGCCGGCGTTCCCATAAGGGTGCCTCTTCACCCTGTTGTGGCTGCTGCTACAACAAGTCGCAAAGCGTTCACACGGCAGTGAGGAATGGCATGGTATGGCACCACCAAACAATACACATCACGTGGGCGTCGGGACCCGCACCATCGGAGGCGCAGGAAGACCGGAAGATATGGGAGGAGGAGCCAGCCCCGCGAAGCAACGCGCGCGATCCACGGCAGCACCGAAGGCAGGCAGAGGCCAGGGCGGCAGAGGAGACGGCGTCGGAGGCACGGGAGCCAGTGACAGCGGCAGCGGGAACACATGCAGCAGCGGAGGCACCGGCTGCGACGGCGGCGGTGGATACCGGGAAGCCTGCGACAGCGACGGAGACGCCGACAGCGGCAGCGACAGAGGCACCGACATCGGCACCGACAGCGCCAGCGATGGCCACGGAGGAACCGGAAGCGCCAGCGACGGCGACGAAAGAAGCGGCAGCGGACACGGAAGGTGAGAGGTGGGAGCGCGGTCCATGGGTGTGGCCCTCACCTGCGAAGGCCAAGGCTAGGCCTGTCCTGATGAGGCAAACATCGTGCCCAGATCCCACGGCTGAGGTCGCCCGGCCGCAGCTGCAGAGACAGCAGTCGATGGAGGAGCCGACGGGGGAGAATGTCCGCTGGCGACACGTGGCCATCAAAGAGTGGCCGGAGGCAGTGGTCCGGGCAGTTGAAGGCACACGCCGGATCGGCCGGCGCGTAAAGCGTCTCGTGAGGGTGCGCGGGATACGGTACCGGGTGTCGGCGTCGGCAAACCAGTTCGAGGTGTCCATCGTGGTATGAAAGGGGGGTGAGGAAGAAAATTGTTGAATGAAAAAAAAAAAAATGAATAAAGAATATGAAGTAAAACTTACCCAGGTAATGGCAGCATGGTGTCGGGCTAGTCGTTTGGTTAACACGCGGGGTACACAGAGCCCACGAGAGCAGTAAAATAAACAAACGTACGCGAAAACGCGGCCGGCGAAGCGTATACAATAGATACCGCAAGCGGAAGCAACACGTGAAAAGGGGAGCGATCTGGCAACACGTGAATAGGGTCTGGCAGCACGATCAGAGGCGCACCTATCGTGCACGCGAGGCACGCACCTATCGGGAAAACCATGCATGGAGCTGGTTCCGGAACTACATCGGCAGACCCGATTCGATAGGTGGCGAACCGATCGGGCAATGGAGGAACCAGTCCGGAACCAGCGTGCGCGCGGGCGCGCAATTTCAAACGGGCAGGTGGCCGGGAGGAAAACGAAGGGAGTTTTCCTCTGGTAAAGAAAGGGAAGGTCCGACAGACAGTCGCTTGCGCCATCTTCCGACGTTTTTCCGCCATGCAGAGTTTCACCGATCGTCCGTTGCGCCCACTACCGGAGCTTTACTGCAGCAGCTTGCAGTGTTTGTCGTTGCACAGCACAGGTCAGATCATCAGCTGTCTTATCGAACAGCTGGCATGACGAGTAAAAATTGCAACGAGGACAAAACGGCACAGACAAATACAGGATGACAATTAATTACAACAAAAAAGAGAGTCAAGTGGAACGAGAGACACAGAGACCGGGCATGAGTATTGGCTCATACACTAAACGACTCCTTTTCCCTGCAGGCATATCGGCTAGTTTGCAGTCCGCGCGGGAGCACAGGAAAAAACACGTCCGCACTATTTGACACTACACTCTCTCATGAAGCGACAATTTTTTGTTTTGTTTTTTTTTTGTGTTGTGTGTTCTGGAAGCTCTATGCCGACTCAGCTTCTAATGGCGCCGAAGTGTGGGACTCTAACCCACTAAACCAATCTAACACACCAACCCCGGTCCCGGCGGAACTGTCACGAAATATTACTTCGCCGGGGGGAAATGCCTATACGCTCATCTATTTTAGACTATGTCTATCTCCTTTCCTTGCGTGCTCTTTCCAACGCAGCTTGGTAGTCATCACTGTGGCCCAGTTTTCTTCTGACTCCAGTAGACATTGCGCTAGGTTTGCCACTGATGGCGTCCTTCCAAGCTTGTTGGTGAGGACTACCCGATCTTGCTCGAACCTTGGACATTCAAAGAAACAATGTTCCGCGTCTTTGGTGACCCGTGTGCAGAGCACACAGAAGGGGTCATCCTCGTGCTTAAACCTATGCAGGTAGGATTTAAAGCATCCATGTCCTGTCAGCAATTGGGTCAGGTGGTACTCCACTTGTCCATGGTTCAGTTCTTTACAACATTCTCAATATAGGAAGATTGACTAAAATGTAATTCATTATCCTTCTGGTCTATTTTAATCCCTATTAAGTATCGCATATCTAAGAGATCTGTCATTTTAAACTTTGTCATTAAATAAGATTTAAATCTAGTCATGGGTTCAATATTATCTGTAGATATTACCAGATCAGAAGCGACACAGTGTGTGCGGAGTTGTGTGTGTAGATTAGGCGCGAGACAGGTCGGACACATAGACACAGCACCAGAGAGGAGCCTGAGGGGCCGGTGGCACGAGAGCGTATAGAAATAGAGAAACGATTCATTGTTATATAGAACGTAAGATCCACTAAGTATAAGATACCAATAAAGTACCCATAGCCAGTAATTAAACCCATCCGTGCATTCTCTCTTGTCTGTGAGGCAACATACATACCCGTCGGCCGCTGAGCCAGCCTCGCTGATTCAGACGGACAGAAACAGTTCTTTACAACATTCTCAATATAGGCAGATTGACTAAAATGTAATTCATTATCCTTCTTGTCTATTTTAATCCCTATAAAGTATCGCATATCTAAGAGATCTGTCATTTTAAACTTTGTCATTAAATAAGATTTAAATCTAGTCATGGTTTTAATATTATCTGTAGATATTACCAGATCATCTACATATAATAAAAGATATATATTCTTCTGAATATCTTTATTATCAAGTATATAAATACAACGATCAACAGATGAGTTGTACTGAACCCATGCATGTACATATACACTGTTACATATATAAATACATATATAAGCGCGTATATATGAGCAGTGACATAAACAACTTATGTTTATGTTACGCATTCCTTTTGCACAGCAGCGATCTACGACTTGAACGCAGATCGGTCAGCTACCAAAACTGCTGAGCAGGCATTTACCCGAACTCAGGCAGAACCCCAAACGCCCTAACACTGAGGCGATGGGTCTCCCTCTCAAAAGGCCCTTAACGCTGATCATGCATTTCCATTAGACTCAGGCAGAGACCACGCGCACTAATACTTATGCGGTGGTACTCTTTTCATATAATGCGTGGGAGAACTCTCGCTCTCCGTTATACATAAGAACGATTGTACCCTAGGATAAGAACCAAAAGATATTCAATAAACATTCTGAATTAAGCCACCAAGCTGAGCGGTCTTGTTTCGCTAAGTATTTGTAACTTAACAGAGTCTACAAAGCCAATTTCCTTTAAAGCTCTTTCGAACATTTTGAACCATCATGTGGCTGCTTGCTTAAGCCCATAAATGGCTTTATTTAACTTGCAAACACTACCATCACCACATGACACACCTTGAGGAACTGACATATACATCTCCTCCTTTAACATACCATTCAAAAAGGCAGTTTTTACATCCATGTTATGAATATGCAGATCAAACTGATTTGAAAAAGACATTAAAATTCGAAAACTCGAAATTCTCGCTACTGGAGCACAAGTCTCATCATAATCAATTAAATAATCTTAAATAAAGGCATAGGTAATAGGGACCAGGTATTATTTAAATGATGAGACTTAATTTCTTCATCGATTGATTCTTCCCACTGTACTCTATCTTCTCTTGTCTTAATATCCTCAAACGAATTTGGAATGCCATTAATAAGAGTATATGCATTCATTACACAATTATTTATTAAATCTTTGTATGATATTGGTGGCCTCTGCTTTATTCCTTCGCTTTTTCGTATTTCAGCCTGTGGACTTATATGTTCATTTTCGACTTTTGAAACATTATTTACATCAGATTCAGAATTACGGTTTTCAGACAAATTTTTATTTAACTGCTCATCTGATTTTATTTCATCAAATTACATTTTCCTACTATCATTCAGAAAACTAGATTGATCACACTCCATACTATCTTTCTAGAGACATACCGTATTATCATTAACAAATTCCCTACTTTCACTACTACGGATACCTTCCGTACTATCATTCGTGAAATCTCGAGAACCTTCATTATTCATTGTAGTTCTAGAATTTAACATATTTGTCTCATCAACAATAACATCTCTCGCTATTGTAAATTTTCTGGATTTTACATCCCATATTTTATAGCCATTTGTCTCATAACCAATGAGAACTCCTTTCCACGACTTCTCAACAAAATTTTCGTTTCCTAGTCTTGTCATGAACATATACAGTAGATCCAAAAACATTCAAATACTTTAGATTTGGTTTTCTACTATGCCACATTTCGTATGGTGTTTTCATACTATCTTTCAATGCAACACTAGGACTTCTGTTAATTAAGTAGGTTGCCGTCAAAACGGCTTCACCCCAAAACGTTTTCTGTATTTGGCTCCATTAAACCATGGCACAAGCTTTTTCTGTTATTGTTCTTATCATTCTTTCAGAAACACCATTCAATTGTGGTGTATGTGGAACAGTCAGGTGGTAACTAATTCCTTTCTGAACACAATATTCTCGCATTTCATTAGAAAGATACTCTCTACCATTATCAATATATAAATGAACTAATTTCAAATTAAAGTGAACTTCACTTTTGGCCACAAAATCTTTGAAGACTGCAAAAACATCTGACTTGTATGTAATTAAATATGTTACACAATAATGAGTGTATTGGTCAACAAATATTATATAATAATTTTTACCATTTACGGTAGCAGGCGTAATTGGACCACACACATCAGAGTACACAAGAAATAATGGTCTCTTAATATATTCTTTATCTTTAAACTTTTCAAATCGAAGTCTGGCATGCTTGCCATAGATACAAGCTTCACATAGCTCATTACTAGGTTCTACATTATTAATTAAATCAATATCAACGAACATATTATTTCTTTTCATTTCTATAAACTTCCCTTTGCTTATGTGTCCTAAGCTCTCATACCACAATCGATACGTATTAATATTGTTTGAATTCAACATATATGCATGCTTACATACCTTAAAAACAACAATCGGAACATTGTGTTTATATTTACCAGTCATAACTTTTTGCCCATTCTTATGAATTTTAACAACTCCTGGATGAAATTCAATCGTCATTCCAGCATTTTGCATTTTTTTTACAGACAGTAAATTTTCTGGGACATCTGGGCAATAAAGCACCTCCTCCAGAGTTATCACACTGATGAATTCATTGTCGAGTCTCACTATACCTTCCTTTTTGGCATATATAAACTCTCATTGCTTGGCCACAGCTTTTTTTATCGGAGACTCCAAGGTCAATATGATCAGGCAATTGCCGATCTTTTTGCCAAATTTTTCCAAACAACCTATTCTCATGAAAGCTACTCTGGTCAGCCGTATCCATACAATTTACCAAGGTCGAATGGCATCTTCAGCCCCTTGTTAAATGAAAGCTCACTGCTTCATGATCTTCGACTAGTTAAGCCGGTGTTTTCACCAGGTCCCGACGGAGTTCCCGGCTGTGTACTCAGGTACTGTGCCGACGCTCTGTGTGGACCCTTGCTTAAACTATTCACCCTATCCATTAACTCTTCATGCTTCCCCCCCATCTGGAAGGAATCTTTTATTATTCCGCTCCATAAGAAAGGTAGCAAGTCTGATGCAAATAATTATAGGTTATCCGCTATTCCTAAAATGTTTGAAAAAATTTTAACTCCGCACTTGCAACATCTCTGCAAATCACTTATATCTCCGTCCCAGCACGGATTTATAAGGCGACGATCAACAACCACAAATTTATTAGAGTTTACCTCTTTTATCATTAAAGGCTTTCAAGGTAACTTGCAGACGGATGTCATTTACACTGATTTTAGTAAAGCATTCGATTCTGTAAACCATTCCCTTTTAGCACAAAAACTTGACCTTTTAGGGTTTCCGCCTAATCTTTTGAGATGGATTTCGAGCTACCTTCGTTCTAGGTCTCAAAGAGTCCTCTTCAAAAACTCCTTCTCTTCACCTGTTAAGGTTACTTCTGGAGTACCACAGGGCAGCCATCTAGGCCCCCTACTATTCACACTCTTTATTAATGATCTGCCTTCAGTATTAACAAACTCTCGAGAACTCATGTATGCGGATGATGTTAAAATGTGTGTCCAGTATAAGGACATTTCATTTCACTCTCGCTTGCAATCCGATCTCAATAACTTTCAATCATGGTGTTGTGCAAATATGTTACACCTAAATGCCTCGAAATGCAAAGTAATGACATTTCATCGCTCCAGCCCTTTTTTGGCTCCTTATAGCCTCTGCGGTGGTTCTCTTGAGAGAATTACCTTGGTTGTATGATCTTGGTGTTAAATTAGACCCAAAGTTGAAGTTTTCTGAACACATTTCTACCATGGTAAATAAGGCCATGGGTGTGCTTGGGTTAATAAAGAGGTGGTCAAAGGAATTTGACGACCCCTATATAACGAAGACTCTCTATATCTCGCTTGTTCGTCCGATTTTAGAATACGGCTCTTGTTTATGGTGCCCCCAGTACAAAGTACACCAGGACCGTATAGAATCAGTCCAGAAAAACTTTTTGCTCTGCGTGGCCTTAACTGGGATGCAGGTTAGTCGTAGAAAAATGCTTGGTGTGATTTTTATGCACAACCTGATCAAGGGTGATGTAGATAGCCCTGACTTGTTGAGCCGCATAAACTTTACGATTCCTATTAGATCTACTAGAAACTTCATTCCTCTTTTCCTTCCGCTTTGTAGATCGAATTATTCCTTGCACGAACCATCTATCCACCTATCTTTCCTGCATGGTCGCGATCGGTTCGGTAACACGCGTCGCGCGTCATGCGGCAGCGCCCCTCGGTCGGTTGGGCGGGAGGAGGGCTGCGTTTCTGCCTGGGTTCGGCGCGTAACAGGCTTCGGCTTGGTGTCGCATGTAGAGGTGGAAAAACATCGATGTTTGGAGACATCATGATTTAACATCCGATGTTTTGCAACATAAAAAAATATCAAAAATACATAGTAAACTGCAAAGAAAATAATTAAAATTATACATAATAACAGTTTTATTTCATTTGAGATCAAGAGTTCCGAAATCCATTCACAAAAATATATATATATAAAATAAGTACATTTACCAGACTATATCTTAAAATAAGTCTTGATTCTTGTTGAGAACGACAAACGACATTTAATCGTGGCACTCATTGACCGGAGCGAAGAGAATGGCAAAATAACGGCGGCGCGGTGAAAGATGGTGCACGCGCGGCTCGTGGATGCGCTGTTCGCCAGAATGGAGGAGGACCCAACGGCCCCCATGCCCACGTTCGATGGTGCAGGGTGGCTCAACGGGGTAAAAATACTTAAATGTATGGACGACCCCACACTCAAGTGGCTGACACAAACGGTCTGCCAACTAGAAGCGTTGTGGGAGGGGGCCAAGCTGGAGGTGGTGGACAGGGAGCTAATCCCGTCCATACCAAAGGCAAAGGTACTCTTCCCCATCGTAATCCAAGGGGACCGTGCGCTGAAGCTGCTACAGAGGCAGAACCCCGACGTGCCAACGGCTAACTGGAAGATTCTGCATATCGGGAGCCCACTACCCAACGAGGGGGGCCAGAGTGCGATCATCCAGATCAGCAAGGAGGCAGAGGACCTGCTATACCCAAGATTCGGGAAGATGGCGTGGGGGATGGGCAGTGTTTACCTGCGGTTGAGAAAGCGCCACCCCGAGGACAAAGATGCGCACACTCTGCAGGCGGGCGAGGAGGAGAAGGACCTTGGTCTGGACACCATCGTGGAGGCCGCACAGGGTCTTGCGCTGGACTCGGAGGAAGAGGAGGAGGACGGTGACCTGACGGTAGTAGTCAACCCGTCGAGTGGAGCTGAGCCAGACGCACATGGTGAGTGTGCTGCAGCTCAACCTCCACAAGAGTAAAATTGCGTCGGCGGAGCTCCTCTTTGCCATGGAGCAAGGGCCCGCCGACATAGCCTTAGTCCAGGAGCCATGGGTTGCCTCAGGCAATGCTGTGGCCGGGCTAAAGTCCTCAAATTTTAACGTATTCTATACACCATCGGTAAGCAGGAACAAAACCGCCGTACTCGTACGGAAGGGAATCCATGCTCACCTTATGTCTCATTACAGCACTGACGATCTAACCGTGGTGATGCTAGAAAGCAAGGAAAGACGCCTGATGGTAGCCTCCTGTTACATGGCACACGACAGGCCGGCTCCACCTGAAGAGCTGATGCACCTAGGGCGGAATCCAGCCCGAAGGACCAGCAACTTCTCGTCGGCACGGACGCAAACGCACATCACAACGTGTGGGGAAGCCCCGACATCAACGATAGAGGTGAGTCCCTCCTAGACTTCATACTATCAACTAACCTAGAAGTAGCAAACGTAGGAGAGGAATACACCTTTGTAGGTCCCACCTCTTCAAACGTGCTAGACTTAACACTCGTAGCGGGAACAAGTACGGTGGTATCTGGCTGCAGAGTCCTTGAAAGACCATCCTTCTCAGACCACAGGTACATCCAGTTTAAGTGCGAATTTGAACACTCTCCGAAGATAACTGTCTATAGAAACCCCCGGAACACAAACTGGGAAAAGTTTAAAAAGACAGTTACCTCGAAGCTCGCGAATCGTCCGGGCACAGTGAAATCCCCGGAAGACATAGAAACGTCCCTAGAGACCCTATCCAGGGAACTACTGGATGCGTACCACGCATCGTGCCCACCCTCGAGAACGAAAAAGAGGACCAAACCACTCTGGTGGAACCGGGACCTATCGCTCCAAAGAAACAACCTCAAAGAATTCTTCAAAATCGCCAAACAGGCGAACGAGGATATGATCAATGAGGAATACAAAACCCTACTCAGGGAGTACAAAAAGGAAATACGCAGGGCACAAAGAAACTCGTGGAGGAACTTCTGCTCCAATATCGAGAAAGTCCCAGAAACAGCTAGACTTCGGAAGCTGCTATCAAAGCAACCCACCATACAGAGTCAGCTGAAACGAGAAGATGGACAGTGGACTGAGGGCAGTGAAGAAGCCCTAACAGCACTAATGGAAGCTCACTTCCCAGGATGCACCGAGGTTGCTGACGCTACAACGCATCAGGACCTAGCAACTGAGGAAGAGCATCCCCCAACAGGTCTCATATCGTCTAAGAAAATCCACTGGGCTATAGACTCCTTTGCGGGTACAAAAGCACCTGGACTAGACGGTATATTCCCAGCCATGCTACAGGTGACCAAAGAAGTGATCACCCCATGGCTCTCTGCAATATACTCAGCTTGCCTGAGCACGGGCTATATCCCTATTCAATGGAGGACCTCGAGGATTGTCTTCCTTCCAAAGGCAGGAAAGTGCAGCCATATGAGCCCCAAGGATTACAGACCGATAAGCCTCACCTCCTTTCTACTCAAAACACTAGAAAAGCTGCTGGATCTACACATCAGGAATGATGTAGGGAGACTGATGTCAACCAACCAGCATGCCTACACCAAAGGGAAATCGGTAGAGACGGCACTGCACTCGCTAGTAGCCACCATCGAGAGAGCCCTCCATAATAAAAAGTATGCTCTAGGAGTGTTCGTAGACATATCCGGAGCATTCAACAACGTCACTACGAGCGCTATTATGGACCGCCTAGAAGCGACCAATACACATCCCGCAATCAACCTCTGGATAAAGAACCTTCTAAGTTGCAGACGGGTGCAATCAGAGTGGGGCACCGCTTCCATGGTGAGGGGGGCGCATAGATGCACACCACAAGGTGGGGTCCTGTCGCCCCTCCTGTGGAACCTGGTGGTCGACGACTTAATAAAGAGATTCGAGAGGAGAGCCCCAAAAATAACAGCCTATGCAGATGACATAAGCATAATTATTACGGGAGTATGTCCATCGACCCTCAGCTCCATAATGGAATCAACACTCAGGGAGATATGTGCGTGGGCAGGAAATGTAGGACTCAGTATCAACGCGGACAAGACTGACCTCATCCTCTTTACCAAGAGATACAAGGTACCGGCATGGATCCCCCCGAAAATTGAAAAAACCAGTCTGACCCCTAAAACACAAGTCAAATACCTCGGCATAGTACTGGACAGCAAGCTGGCGTGGAGACCCAATGTAGTGGAAAGGGTGAAGAAGGCCACCATTGCGCTATACGCATCCAAGAAGATGCTCAGCAGCACATGGGGCCTGTCACCTGCTTTAATGCACTGGATCTTCATATCGGTGGTGCGACCGACTCTGTTGTACGGAGTCTTAGTGTGGTGGTAAGCGACAGAAAAGAAGACGTACAATAAGCTTATGGAAAGGACCCAGCGGCAGGCACTGCTCTGCATTACGGGGGCGCTGAGGTCAACCCCAACAAAAGCTCTCGAAACCATTATCGGAATCGACCCCCTGGACATCCACGCTCAACTGATTGCAGCAAAGGCGGCACAACGCTTAGTAGCATCAGGAAACATGTCTCTACAGGGATTCGGGCACAGTTCAATTGGCCGAGACATGACCAGTATATCTGACTACATTATCCCCCAAACTTGCCTGGACGTAAACACAACCTCATTTATGGGACCCGACGACTGGAAAAGGGGTCGGGACCAGACCCAACACATCAACATATACACGGATGGCTCCAAGATGGAGGAAGGAGTAGGTGCGGGCATATATTGTACAGACCCTGAAATAAGGCTGTCCTATAAGCTACCGGACCAATGCAGCATATTCCAGGCAGAAGTATTTGCCATACGGAAAGCGGCGGAGGTTGCTCGATGTACGGAACGCCCACATAATGTGATCAACCTGTTCGTGGACAGCCAGGCGGCGATAAGATCCATGCAGTCGTCAGCGGTCAGTTCCAAAAATGTCCTGGCAAGCAGGGAGGCATTAGATTTCCTAAGCACGACTAAGTCAGTGCGGATCTATTGGGTTCCCAGCCACCAGGGCATCGAAGGTAACGAGACAGCAGACGTACTGGCTAAGGAAGGCGTCGGGCTGGCAAACGAGAGGACTGAGAACGTGCCTGTCTCCCTCAGAGCGCTCCAAAGCGATCTAGAAAGGAGGGCACACATATAGGCCAGCAGCAGGTGGAGGAGAACCACCAAATGCAAGATCGCGAAAACCATGTGCAAGGAGAGCAATGGTAAACTCAGCCAATACCTACTACACCTACCACGGAAGGACTGTAGGATGCTAATTGGTATACTCACAGGTCATTGCCTGGCTGCAGCACATGCAGTCAAACTAGGCATCACCAACAGTGACATGTGCAGGAAATGTGATGAACCTGGGGCTATCGAAACCCTGGAACATCTAATCTGCCAATGCCCGGCCCTCTCAAGGGCAAGAAACATACATCTTGGCAGCCCGGTACTGGCATCGCTGGAAGATGCATCCAAGAGGACGCCAGCGAAACTCCTTGCCTTTGCAAAACTCTCCTCGATCCTCATGGATTTCAAAACCGCGTAAAAACACTCAGAAGGTCCATACGCACCAATCCGGACAACTAAGGGCCATATTGGCCTATGCGTGGCCCCGTGAGGGCCGTCCGGGACAACCTAACCTAATCTAATCTTGTTGAGAAATAATAATTGGTACACCACTTCCGGCTTAAGGCGGCTACGACGATCGAAAATAATTTGCCCACCCTTGCTGAACATCCTCTCTGACTCGTAGGATGGGCATAGCAACATACCTCAGGGTGACATATCTCCTGGCAGACCCTAACGACATATCTCCGCACGGAGATTTTGAAACGACATACATATCTCCTCGCGGAGATTGGCGTCATATCTCCGCCCAGAATTTAGCGACATATCTCCTGCTAGAAAAAGTAATGGCAGGATATACATATGTCGCCCGGAGATATGTCGTTACCCCGTAGGATGTTGCCGGGACGCACAAATATTTTTGGGCTTCAGCTTTAAATGGCATCATGCCGTCTGTATTGATCTAAAAATGTAACCATTTGAGCTTGATCTTCTTCTCTCTTTAGGTTTTTCTTTCGTAGACGACAAAAACATAAAAGCAAAACATCGATGTTTCGCCAAAAAACATCGATGCTTATAAAAATTTTAAAAACATCGATGCATCGATAGTAGCGTCGATGTTTTTCCACCTCTAGTCGCATGGGCCACTTGATGGTGCAGTCATTGCATATCAACGTCCAGACATTAAAAAAATATATTCGGTAAACAAGCCTTCATCGTTAATGAGGTGGTCCGAAGATCCAGAATCGAGAAGAAAACATAAATTTTCTTCTTTCGAACGAACTAGTTCACGTCGGAACATGAACGCGATTCGCTGCTCTGGCTGAGCTACTACCATTTGCGCTTGTTTATCATTTTCATTTTCATTTTATAAGTCTGAGATCTTTTGTAATCAAATCCTAGTACTCAGACGCGCTAAATTTTCCGTCGACCGAAATCAGGGATGATATTCGTATGAAACCGATAAGAAATCATCCCTTTTTTTCGGTCGACCGAAAATTTTGTAGCAGGCGTTTCGCAGACCGGTACTCAGTTCCGAGAAAAAGCCATTCGATATATACTAGAAAAGCAACCGATGGTATTTTCCCATCTCGATCGGAACATTGAAAATTTTCATCTTCCGTCTAATGACATGACACAAAAACACACACAACACACACACATAAAATATGGAAGGAAACAAGTGCAAGCCAGCTAAAAAAGTGCAATAATGAAGATAAATTAAATTTAATTAGGGAGTGGAATGAATACCGATTATATGGATATTATTATTTATTAATTTTATACCCGGTACTCATTTTAATCTTTAACGAGAAGGAACGTGTGAGTCGTTTCTGGGTACACGACTCTACTTATACCCGTACTCAGTCAGTATATACATTTTTGAGCTTATGATTTTTTAGAATTTTAGAAAAAAAAAAAAATTACATTTTACATTTTTTTGCTACATCTGCTATCTACATCTACATATACAATGTCTATTCTACATCTAACATGTATATTGTACATGTTCCATTCATATTCTACATCTCCTCCGCTAGGGGTTGATCGCGCACTGAACGCGGCAGAGTGTGCGAGCGAGAAGGAAAATGAGTTGCGTTGTCGTTTGCGGGAGGGTGGACAGGGGAAGCAACTGAAAATAAATTTCTTCATTCTGGCTATAATTATGATCCGATCTGATTTAGATTCGGCAATCTGGTAGATATGGGTACTGTGTTTTTAGTTGTATCGTATCTTTAAAAATGTGCCTGCTACAGATTTTCGTCTTTTGTGGCGGCGGATGGGGGCGGGGCGAAATTTTGAAATACACTTGTAGCAGTGGGATATCACATAAGTCTGGAAACCAAATTTGGTTGCCCTAGCTCGTATAGTCTCTGAGATCTAGGCGCTCAACAAGACAGACAGACGGACAGACGGACAGACAGACATTGCTCTATCGACTCGGCTTCTGATGCTGATCAAGAATATATATACTTTATGGGGTCGGAAACGTTTCCTTCTCTGCGTTACACACATCCACTTTTACCACAAATCTAATATACCCCTTAACTCTTTTTTGAGTACGGGTATAAAAAGGAGATTAAAACCATGTTGATTGCATATCATTCATGCATGATCGGATTTATTCAATAGTGCCGTGTGCATTATCACCCTCCAGCTCCACAGCGACCACAAATAAGACGTTTCTGCTTACTTTAGCAAAACAGTTGAAATTCAAATTCAAATTCAGACCTGCATGCGATTGGACCACTTTCGTGGGCAATCGAGTAGTCAAAATCACTCGATGTTGGCCCAGCGAGCGATGGAGCCAAGTCCGATCCGAGGACAATCCGGCCGACCTGGCCAGTCGAGGGCTAGGACCCACTGACCTGGTCGGAAGTGATATGCACCGACTCGCTTCTCCAGGTCAGTCTCAAGGACAGAGACCCGCGGACATGGCCACTCCGATTGTGGACCACGCAACCAAGCAGGGCCATGCCACCAGCAGCGCCTCCGATATCCACAGCCGTTTCTCCGAGCTCGGGCGCGCTCTGCCTACGTTCGGCGGTTCACCCAGCGAGTTAAAGGGCAAGGTTAGAGGTCGCTGCCGCTCTCCAAGCGGTCAGCCTAACAACCCAACGCTTCCATTATGCTGGGGAGCATCGGTGCCTGGTAAACAAGCAGCCACTCCAGACTACGAGTTCTCGTCAGAATCTTAATCCGTTCCTTGACCAGAACGGAGTCATGCGGGCATGTGGCCGAGTCCAAGACCCGGCGTCCATGTCCTACAACGAACGTCATCGATTCACCCATCATATATCCCTACATGGTGGGAACCAGCTGGTCTTCCGCCTTATCCGTGCAACATACTGGATCCCTCGACTACGTCACGTAGTGAGGGCAGTGATCCATTCTTGTAAGGTTTGCGTCCTCTATCGTAAGCGACTCCAAACACAACTAATGGGCGACCTTGCTGCCTCACGAGTCACATTCTCCAGGCCGTTCAAATACAACGGAGTCGACTTCGCCGGCCCCTTCGACGTTAAAAGTTTCACAGGGCGCGCGTGTCGCATCTCAAAGGGGTATGTGTGCGTGTTGGTCTGCTTTGCCACGAAGGCCATCCACTTAGAGGCCACGTCCGATTTATCCACCGACCGAAGGCGGCTAGTCTCGCTCGTTTCGTCGCGAGACGAGGTTGTCCTTATGAAGTTCAATCCGACAGCGGCAGGAATTTTGTCGGCGCGTCCCGCTCTCTGGCTGTGTATCTTTTCGAGGCCATTCGCACTCGGACTTCTGCGGTGTACACCCAGCAGGGGCTATCATGGCGGCTTATCCCTCCAGGAGCCCCACATTTGGGGGGCTTGTGGGAAGCGGGTGTGAAGAGCTTCAAGGCTCTGTTCCAACGGTCGATGTGTACGTCGAAACGCGTATCCTGGAGCCGATGATAAGGTCCGTGTGGTAGACCTACTCACGGCCCGCGGCCTTATCAAGAGACCGATCACGAAGGTGGTTCTGCTGCCTATGGAATCGGAGGTCCTTTCCACCTACTCTCGCGTAGGCTCCGATTCATAAGACTCCGTCCTTTTTTTTATGCTTAAATCCAGCTTAGTTATCCGTATCCGTATGACAACCCGTGCCAGCTCTTTACTAATGCTTCCTTGACTCCTTTCTTTCATCCTAGTTTTTTCCGGAATTCAGATATGGCCCCTCAAACTTCCTCACGGTCCCGATCCATATCCGATATCCGCTTGAGCGTAGAGAAAAGACTCCGAGCCGTCCTCCTACACAAGTATTGTTCGAATTGCCTGGCTCACGAGCACTCGGGCAAGGACTGCCGCAGTGGGGACCTGTGTAAGGTGTGCACCCGCAACCACCACACGCTACTCCACCTGCTGGCTCCTCTTCGGCACCGTCGACTTCACCTCCGTCTTCCCGCGCCGAGCCACGCCCTCGTCTTGTGGTCAGCCGCCCTCTCATCGGAAGTCCAGCCACGACAGCAAACTCCTTGCTCAAACACCGGAGCATCAACGACCTCCCGACGGCACTGGTGGTCCTGGTGGGCAAGACAGGAGACTTCCAAGTGGAGGCAGTTTTCAAGATCGAGCCCCGTCTGCACGTCCGTACGCCGATCCGTCCACTGAGCGACACCGTCCGTGCTCGCCTCGACGACCTGAAGCTGCAAAACGAGCAGTTCCATAATCCAACGACCATCTCGCTCGTCTAGGGTGCGGATCTGTATCCGAGGGTCATCCAACCTGGGTACCACGCCCGCGCAGACGTCCTTCCCGTGGCTCAAAGCACGGTGTTTGGATGGATCGTGTCTGGTGCGTGCACGCAGACGTAAGAAAATCGGTGCAATCCTGCAAGGGGGGGGGGAATGTTGAGAGTTAGGGGCATTCCAGCCACACATCGCTGTTAGCGTTCCAGCTACACAAGCGGTCACCCTCGCTCTCGCCCTCATACTTAAGAGCATTTTTCCCCCCGGCAACGCGCTCTCGCGCGCATACTCACCACGCTTACGCTCCCGCCCACGCTCACGCGCCCGCTTTCGCTGCCGACAGCCCTCGGCAGCTTGAGCGCAACCGAGATGAATTAATTCGCTTCTTCACCCACAAGCAAACGGCCGGATTTTGCACGCGATCTCTTGAATACATAAATATAGTGAATAAAAACTACAGAAATACTTTGAAGAACTTGGACCTGCCTAACGTATTATTTTGGGAATTCTGAACTGTGGGACTTCCAGACGTCTCTTCGCTTAATCATTTTGTATTTATCGTTAAAAATTTTATTATCTTTGGTTTCGTTTATTTCCACATTTGGGTGGTTATAATTCACGACCTTCACCGCTTTTGAACTAGTGTCTTTACACATTCCTTTTAGCTTCACTTCGTGATCCAGCAATCTGTTCTTCACAAATGCCAGCGTTAAATTGTCTTCTGACAGGGTCTCGATGGCCGTGATAACGCCATCGTAACTAGGTGGCATGGACAACAACAAATGGGAAACTTTATCCATTTTATCTAATTTAGTTTCGGCAGCTAGTAACTCGTATTTCAACTCATCAAATGTATTGAAATGATTCAGCAGTTGGCTTTCAATTTCAAGGTTAACAATTTTTTTCGCAGAGATAACTGCGACGCTAAACACTTTCGTTCGTATATTGCATCTAAGTTAGGAAATACTTGTTAAGTACTGCATTCAACACTTGCATATGTCTTCCGTGCCTAGCTCGCAAGTACATGAGTGTAAAAACTTCTTGCCGCACCATTGCGTATTGAAAGAGGAGAGTTCGACCACAAAGTTAAGGGTCGTGTTCGATGGCTCAGCAGTGAGTCGTCTAGATTCTCGTTAAATGAGCTCCTAATGTCAGGGCCCACAATTCAGGTTAAGCTCTTCACCACTCTAGTGCGTTTTCGTACATTTCCTATTGGAATTACCAGAGACATATGTAAGATTTACCGATGTGTGCGTGTGGCAGAGCCAGATTCTCTGTTACAGTGTATCTTGTGGCGTGATTCACTCAAAGATGACATCCAAGTTTTTAAGCTGGACACGGTCACGTATGGCACCAAGCCTTCTTCATTTTTGGCCATTCGTGCAATGCAACAACTCGCCATGGATGAGTCTTCGTCGTATCCATTGGGCTCGAAAGTCGTTTTGCGGGACTTCTATGTTGATGACATGATATCAGGAGGCGATGCCGTTGAAGAAGTGCGGAAGGTCATGCATCAAACCACACAACTCCTTGGTCGTGGTAATTTTCGTTTGAGAAAGTGGTGCTTGAGCTCTGCAGAAGTGCTTCAGGATATTACAAAGACTCTGGAGCTCGTATGGGATCCACGCAGGGACAAGTTCTTATTCATCTTTGCACCCAACATCAGTCTTGGCCGACACACAAAGCAGACCGCGCCATCAGTAATCGCACGGTGTTACGATCCCCTCGGTTTAATCGGAGCAACGTTGACAAGGGCGAAGATAATTCTTCAAAAGATGTGGAGAAGCAAGTTGGACTGGGACGAGAGCTTGTCACAGGCTTTAGAGAGTGAATGGACCCAATTCTGCCAGGATGTTCCCGAAGTTGACCGTGCTGAGTTTCCGCGCTACGTTCTGCAAGTTGGAGCCAGGTTCGAAGTGCACGCGTTTTGTTATGCCAGTCTCGCTGCGTTTGGAACGTGCATTTATACGCGATCGGCTACCTCACTTGGAGTTCAGACCCATCTACTTTGTTCGAAATCTCGGCTGGCACCTCTGAACACGATCGGCATTCACAAGTTAGAGCTCTGTGGTGCCGCGCTTCTTGCACACTTGGTTAGCGAGGTCTTGATGATAGAAGCGCTCAATTGCAAAGTCTTTTGTTGGACAGACTCCTCTGTGGTGCTTTCGTGGCTGAAGGAAGAGTCTTCGAAATTCAACGCGTTCGTTGCCAACAGGGTCGCTGCCATACAGCAGCTGATGGGAATGGAATGGAATTATGTCCCGACAGCGTTGAATCCGGCTGACATAATTTCCCAGGGAGCCTCACCTCAGGCACTCTTGCAGACCGGCATTTCTACAAATAGAGAAGGATAGTTGGCTTAAATCTTGTTTGCCAGAGAGAGACCTTCCTGAAGTTCGGCAGAATGTTCTGTTAACTTCGGCTCGAGTGTTATCCAACGAATCTTTGGATATGTTTCTAAATTCGTCAATGGGATTAGGTCACCTAAGCTCATACTCAAGGATATTTGTGGGGGAACCCACATGCTCCTTCGCAGTGTTCAAAGGGCTTCGTTGTCTCCAGAGTATAAGGCTTTGACAAATGACAGTAAAATCGATTCTTCAAACAGCATTACATTGCTGTCTCCTGTTCTGGACTCGTTTGGATTAATTCGCATAGGTGGACGACTTCAGCACTCATTGCTTGATTATGATGCTCGCCATCCAATTATTGTACCGAAGGATCATCCGTTGACGTTTGCCGTCGTTGAGAACTTTCACCGGAAGCATCACAATGCAGGCCAGCAGACGCTGCTCAGCTTGATTCGGTTGCGGTATTGGCCGATAGGCGGAATAAAGACGGTTTTTCGCGCATTGCGGAAATGCATCATCTGCAGTAAATATCGGCTTCGTCTCGTGAAACACATAATGGCGGATTTGCCAAAGGATCGAGTTGAGAAGTCACTGGCATTCACTGTGACCGGGATTGACTACTGTGGACCCTTCTACTACAAGACCGATGTACGAAACAAGGCCCCACAGAAGTGTTACATATCGGTGTTTATTTGCTTCGCCACCAAGGCAGTATGGCTGGAGCTGGCAAAGGATCTGACGACAGCTTCGTTCCTGGCCGCCGTTCCTGCATTCCAAGATGCATTTTGTCGGACAATGCGACCAACTTCGTTGACACAAGGAATGAGCTGGAGGAACTTAAGCACCTGTTCTTGAACCAAAAGCACATCGACGACGTTCATGCACACTGCCTGAACAGTGGCTTCGATTGGCGTTTCATCCCACCTCGATCCCCGCACTTTGGTGGGCTTTGTGAGGCTGCTGTCAAAATGACTAAGCGGCACCTGTACACTTCAGTCGGAACGGGCATCCTTGGTTTCGAAGAGCTTCGGACCTTGGTATGCCAAATACAGGGAATAATCAATTCTCGCCCTCGCGTAATCATAGTTGCTGTTCTTCGTACTTCGATTGGTAATACACGACAAGCTGATACCAAGCTCTGCGTCCTTCCTGTAGATGCTGATGCGGAAGTCCCTGATATTCCGCAGGGGGGAGAGTGTTTGGAGCAGCCGCTGGCAACAAGCTCTTTGCGCTAGCTGGCACTCTTACATCGAATGCACGCCCGCTCTTACCATCAAACGCTCGCTCACTGATCGTAGATCAAGCCCGAGTGCATAGCGTTGAGCGGGCTGAGTGAGTTGCATTTCTCTTGAGAGCGGGGGAGTCGAAACCGTGAGAGCATATGGAACGGACTAATATAGTCCAACAACCCTTGAAAATTAGTTATATGTTCAGTAACCTTCGCCATAAAACACACGGATTGAATTTGTCGGTTGTCGAGAATAAATCCATTGTTAAGTTTAAATGATATCGCGTTCCGACTTTCTTTTTTTGGAAATTATTTAAGCGGTCGGAAAAGCCCGACAGCTCACAGCACTGTATATACCAGGATCGCCAATACCTTTTAACATTACAATTGTATCGATGCGTTTCCCCGATAAATTTGTACCAATACTATCTCTGATTAACGAGCATTCAGGCCCAGAGTCAAAACAATTTGGAAAGATCGTACCTCGCTGTGTCATACTTCCTTTAGGCTCTGACACAAAGCACTGATTGATACTCTTCTGTTGAAATGCTCCTGATTTGGCATAACGGTCGCCTCCTTGGAACATTTGTTAGCGAAATGTCTACGCTGGCCACACCGATAACAGTTCTCGTCCTCTCTAGGCGGCTTCGTTTCCCTCTTGAAGCTGTTTCTAGTTCCATCCTGCAGTTGCTTGGTGCGACAGTTTTTCATTTTGTGGCCTGGCTTCTCACAAAAATGGCACAACAGGGTAGACTGCCTTAATCGCTTGCAATCGGGTTCCTTGTGTTCCACTGTTCCAGCACTGCCTTTGTTGTAAATGTAAGGGCCGTCAACTCCGACTGCAGCTTGCCTCGGGTGGTCACATTTGAAGTGAAAATAAGACTCTGCAAGCGACTGTCGAAATTTGCCATATGCGCTAGAACAGCAGACACAGCGATTTATTCGATGTTCATGTTTCGCCACTTCCACATAAGAGAAATTTTATAAAAAAATTTTTTTTTAGTTTCTTCAAGCAGACACCCTTTTATTCTGTTCTTTGTTAGTAAATAAAATTATAAAAAATTATACGAAAATAAAATACACTTTTTTGGTTAAATATACATTAAAAAAAATTGAATTCGTCGGTTTTTTCAAATAATATTTAAACTTAGAAACAAGTTCATATTGATGATAAATACTTTTTGTTCTTTTTTTAATTACTATTAAAAAATTAACGATTGGTAAAAATGTGGAAGTTCAGCTGAGGTTGATATATTTAGTTCGCAAAAACTTGTGCAGGTTTTTTACTGCCTATAACTTATTAATGACGATATTAGTCTTTTTAAATAAATATAAAAGCTTTAATATTATTATCAAACTCAAGATAAAAAATTAAATAAATAAATAAAATAAGATAAAAATAAAAATTAAAAACCGGGCACACTCCTTATGCATAGAAATAAAGCAAGCTAACTTCTATTGATCGTTTCACTAAGAGAGTATTTACATTTCGGCATTCGTTATTTTGGACTTTTAAAAACAAAGATAACAATAGTTAAAAGATTATCTTATTAAAGATAAGGAGTAAAAAGGTTTTTTGCTGGACACAATCATTATTATAAGGGCAAACGATATCGTTTGCTTCAATGTTTTGTATACTCGACAGTTACGAATCATGTTAATCACTCTAAGAATATCAATTTTCATTTATTATATATGGTGCATAATTTTTAATTATACTCCAATTAACTCGGTAAGGACCTGTTTCAAAAACAATACTAAGCTTCTTTCGAAAATGAATACGCTTATCTTATACGATTAGTTACACATCTGTGATAACAACACCACTAAAACAAATGAAGGAACAGCAAATTGGAAATATAAGGGGTTGCGTTACACAACATCTGAGGACGTCCTATGCTGGGAAAAAAGTGGTCAGATGTTTATACGTGAGTGCGATACTAACTCTGGTCATTGGGGTCCAAAACCAGTAGAGTGTAATGAGAAAAAAAATAATAATAAGTTTTGTCCGGATGACCTCTTTGAAATTCAACAAAATGATGACGACCCGCTTTGTTTAAAAATTTCCACTAATCCGGAAGCATATAATGAAACCTTCTGCTACGGTTCAAATAAAATAATACCATTAGATCTATCATCACCTGAAATCACCAAAGTTATGCTGCTATTAAAACAAAAAGGGATTAATGAGTACTGGTTGCCAATAAAACGAAACAATGAATTTATGCCATTCATGATAAATTTGCCAGGAGAACGGTGGCGGAATGTCATTGACGAACCAGTAGTTGAATTTAAGTCTGATCTTTACTGCTTGAAGCACAGCCTAGACAGATTAAAAATTGAATTGAGTGATTGCAACACATTTTTACACACGGTCTGTGTTTTTAAACGTAGTCTTTTATCTAATTCAGGGTGTCCAGAAGGATTTGGTGCCTTAAGCTATCAGCCAAATGAATGCTACGGTATTAACTGGAAGGAAAAACCCCAGAATCATGTGCACATCAGAGAATACTTTGAAAAACGGAACTCTATTAGAATGGTACTACAAGAGTTTATTCCACAAGAAAAAGAGAACTACTTTTTTAAAGTTGATAGCTTTGTTGATAGTTTTTCTGATAAATATATGGTAATAATGAATAAATATGAAAAGACAAAAGTTACCTATGAAAACTCTAAATGGTTTCCAGTATTGAGTAAGCAGATTATAAAAGCACCATCGCCATTTTTAATGAAATTAAAATTCGATGAAAACTTAAGCGAGTTAATTCTAGTGATTTACTACCGCAATTACCTATGGACTAATGAATACAACGACATTGGTGTTCAATGTTTTACTAATGCAGGCTATGAACTTTTAAAAAAAACCTTTATTGATCTTATATTTCAAAATGAAAATAAAACACGTTCTATTTTTAAACTAAAATTAGTTGAAGATGGTCCTGGAGAGTATTGGTGCGAAGGTCATACCATTTTTAATTTTCAGTGGGTATCCACTCAACGATTGATAGCTTTTAAGAAGATGCGTGGCCATATCTTTGCTACGCGGTTAGATATCCCATGCACTTATCAGAACTATGAAAATATTGTTAATTTATGTATTTACATAATCAATAGCTCTGCAAAAATTGGTAAAATAATTCGAAATGTTTTAGTGAAGAATGCGATGGATAGTCTTAGTGATCTTGTTATACACAATGTCCGTATTATGAATATTGAGAGCGTTACAAAACTCTCCATGGTTTGTTGGGCTCATGTAATGGCACAACTAGAAATGTCTAATAAGAGAAGTAACGAGGTAAGTGCCGAAGACGTCTCTGAAAAAGGTTCAAAAATTATTCACGATACATTTTCAACCATTCGTATTTACAAAAAACTTATTAAAATAAATAGTAACTTAATGAATGTAATACGTAGTACAGAATACTGTTTTCCTGACATTTTTTCGTCACGAAACTTAATGGAGAGTCAATGGACGCAGGTTCGAAGGGGAGAAAAGGGTACGGCACAGATTTTATGCCTTCAAAACAATGGTATTCCATATACGAGACTGTGTGCAGGAGACTTTGTGCATGGGGCATATTGGGAATTATTAACACAATCTATCAATTGTGAAAATCCTCAAGATATTACAAAAATGTTATATGATCTGGAGAACACTCGTATGATTGAAGAAGCACCAGAAAAGGTTGTACAAGAAACTAAAAGCTTAATTAAACAAAACAAACAAAAAATTGGCCCAGGCGATGTATACTTAATTTCTAACATTATTCAAGTCTCTATCCGGAATCTTGCCATCCCAAATGTATTCTCTTTCAATGAAATAGTAGGAGAGCTAGCTCAAAACACTGCAAAGTGGAAATATGTAATTTATGACATTATAGAAATCTACAATATCCTCACAGATTTAGAAGTAGACGTAATAAGTATGTCAGCTGATCTGAATTCAACCAACAAATTTTTAGAAACTTTTGAAAATTCAATTGATACTCTATCATCCTTACAATATTTTGATCAAAACAGCTTCTATGAGGAAGAAGATATTGGATATAAACTGGATTTTGAAGCTTTCGACTACATAGACATTGGCGTATCCGTAAAAGCTTCTCATAAATTTTTATACTTTTATATTAATCCGTTAGTTGCAAATGTATCTGGAATAGCTTTATTTAATAATAATACAAGTGGCAAAGCTCCACATATATTAAAAGGTGAATTTTACAATGAGCATTACCGATTTCTGCAATCTAATCATGACATTGAAGACTTTATCAATGAATCAAATTTACTACTTGCCACGTATGTACCAAAAAGACTTTTAAATCGTTTGAAAACTTTTTCAAACATATTTAATCAAATAAATAAAATCCCTCCAATAGTGGTCATTAAAATATACTCCAATGGCAATCTTTTTCAGCAGAATAATGTTACACAATCTGTATCGAGCCGTATAGTATCAATATCCATGCCTGGTTACAATACAAATCTGCCTGAGGCACTGCCGCTTATTCTAAGAAGATGGCATACTGACCAACATACTCATTCAGAGCAGTATTGCCACTACTGGAACTATGGTAATTGGGCTACCGATGGTATAACAATGTATAAAAATGCTGCAACAAGCGAAGATATAGTTATTTGTCTTTTAACACACTTGACTCCATTTGCTTATCTTGTAGGCGTTAACCTTACGTTTGATAAGGAGATTGGGACGTATTCAAAGAAAATGCATGATCATGCCTTAGATATAATAACAGTGTTGGGCTCACTATCTTTGTTGGTCGTATGTTGTATTTTTATCACAGCTGCAAAATTTTATTCTTGGCGGCACAAGAGTCTCTAATATTTAACTGCATATATCATTATCCATTTCTGTGCAGATGTTCATTTTTTTGTTCGCCAACAACACTCATCAACACGATCTTTCCTCAAGGAACCGAACGGACTTTTTCGGATATGGTTTAATAAGATTTTTTTTTATGCAGAACTTTTTTCAGAATAAAAAAAATTGTATTTTTGTTTATGCTTTTTTCAGAGGTAGCGCTTTATTTTTCACATGTATCTTACATCTGGTTGTAATTTTGGTTATAACTTTGCCATTCTGAAAAGCATAACAATGCATTTTTGCGTTTGAAAGCTAAATATTTCCCAAACGGTAAGCTGAAACAACTAAACGTGCGGGTCCAATTCATAGCTGCACTTATCAACTGTTCTGAATGGAAACGTTTATTACAATTAGATAATAAGAAATATAGAAGGGCTACCTCTAAAATTAGCATTAAAGAAAAATATAATTTTTGTTAAATTCTTAAAAGAAAAGTTCTGCTTAAAAAAAAATTTTATTAAACATTTTTGAAGCCTCAAATCGTTTAAAAAGAAGTTGGTTTGGTCTATTGCATTAAACTTTATAATAATTTGGCGTTAGCTTTGTATCGACATTAAAAACTGGCACTCATATTTTCTCATATTTATTTTCCCTTACGAAACTCTAAAAGGATTCTTAATTTTTATACCCGTACTCGAAAATTAAGGTGTATATTGTATTTGTGGTAAAAGTGGATGTGTGCAACGCAGAGAAGGAAACGTTTCCGACACCATAAAGTATATATATATATTTTTTATCAGAATCAATAGACGAGTCTCTGTCTGTCTGTCCGTCTGTCCGTCCTGATGAGCGCATAGTTCTCAGAGACTATAAGAGCTAGGGCAACCAAATTTTGTTTGCAGACTCATGTGATATCACACTGCTACAAGTGTATTTTAAAATTTCGCACCGCCCTCTTCCGCCCCACAAAAGACGAAAATCTGTGGCAGCCACAACTTTGAAGATACGATAAAACTATAAACGCAGTATATTAGAGAAAAACCATATCTACCAGATGGCCGTATCTGAACTAGATCGGATCATTATTATAGCCAGAATAAAGAAATTGATGTTCAGTTGCTTTCCCCACCTCCTTCAACACGAGACCATGCTACTTATTCTCTTTCTCGCTCGCACACACTCTGCCCTATCCAATGCGAATCCTTTGCGGAGAATCTACATTGGAATCTACATTGTGGAATCTACATTGTGTATGTATCTACATTTTACATGTGGAATCGACATTGTAGATGTAGAGAACAGATTTAACAAAAATATATAAAATATTCTAAAATTCCACATAAATCATAAGCTCACAAATTTATATCCTGACTGAGAACGGGTATAAAAGAAGAGTCACGTCCACAGAAGCGACTCACACGTTCTTTCTCATTTATATTGTTTTAACCCGTTGGGTATGAAGTGACTCATAATATATTTTAATATTTTAGATCCAGTAGCCCATTCGGGTGTGGAATGATTTGGGAATGATTGTAGAGATAATATATAAAAACTTAAAAATTAAAAAGATGCAGATTTACAGATTAATTCATAGGTAATATATATTTTAAACGTAAGTAAAAATAAATGCAAACAAAGCAGGTGTAATAATTTGATTTCTGTCACAGTGCTTGAAAACAGAAAATTGTAAGATTAATAAAGAACATTTTAGAGGATTTAAATAAGAAGAGACTAAAAATAATGCCCATAAGATTCGCTCCTAGTTGTCCCGTAAACTTATGTTTGTAAAATAGTATATTGATTTTAACAATTGTTTCTTTAGGGAGGTTTTTCAATCAAAAATGACTTTGCTAAATTTATTTAAACTATATATTTTAAAAAAAACTAAAAATAAATTGATCAAATTTTGGCCCAGCCTTTTATAATTATACCAATTCTTTGCATATATGTATTAATATACGTATATAAGAAGAAAGAAACATTTATAGAAAAGTTCTCTGAAAAAAAGGAGTTTATTGACAAAGTTGCAAAGTCGAAAGCCGACGGAATTTGCACAATATTTACGTACATACACATTTAATTTAGTATATACATGTCTAAAATAGGGATAGTTACATGTAAGTTTGCAATTTCAAATAAATAAAACAAATAACATCTTATATTTTTATATTTTATTTATTTCCCACACCCACCCCCCACCTCCACCCACTATGCCCTCTCCTCATTTATGTTGCGGCAGGTCAGCTCAGGTCGCTACATCAGACCTCAAAACAAAACGAAAAACGAATTTCGGCTCAAGCGGCGAAAAATTGTAGAACCCACACACAAGCACATTATGTGAGAATACATGGCACGCACACATTGACGTAACCTGAAAACTCAAAACAGAAACTGTTTCGGAAAATTGATAATTGACAAATATTTTGTCGTGGTGTATACACACATACATTAGCAATGCTCAGCTTGCTTTCGCTTTCCGCCATGAGTCATACATGCCGAACGGCCAAGCTCCCGACCCGAATAGCTCAGCTTAGAAAAGAAAACTCAGCTGCGACACATTCGTTGTATGAACTGGAACAATATATACTGTATGGTTAGTGACTAGGGTTAACTTAAACAACGTTGGGAAATGTCCAATTTATGTGTAAATTTGCAGAAAACTAACTTGGGTCCTCTGTGTTTCGTGGACAATAACTAACGTCCTGTGGCGTCCTTACAAAAACTAATTATGTCTGTTATTTATCGTAATTGACCGCAAAAGTAATGACTTGTCCCAATCTTGCAGAAAATTGGTCTTTAGTCACACATGAGTTTCGTCGTAAAGCTGCGCTGATGCAGTAATGGATTTTATATTGGGAAAAACTAACAAAGGCAGCGTAAAACACATTACAATTATAAAAAACGAAACGTCAAATTTGATTAGTCATTAAAAATAGAAACTACAACAATGCAATCCAAAGGCACGAAAAGTGATTTTTTTAAATTAATTTTTTATCAGATTGTTACCTTTCCTTAATAAAATTGAAATTGATTACTTAAAAAATAAAACTAAATTTAATAGAAACTTTCCACATAGAGTGCTGTTTGATTAGTCGATTTTAAATGTTATGAATTTTGAAAACAGCAAGTCTTTGTTTTGAGGCACTACTTTTTGCTTAAATATACTTTTCTCCCAAAAAGTCTTTGTCATTGAGTAGATATTTCAATTATCTTATAGAAAATAAGAATTTTAGTATTTTCTGATAAAAAATACAACAACGAAAATTCGGATAGAAAAATAGAAATACAATACAAATATCCGGCAAGATCGGGAAAACTATACTGGGTCGTCGTATATGGGCGGTAATGGTAGGCGTGGTCCGATTCGTACGAAAATTTTTATATATTTAATGAATCCTAATATAATCAAATGTGCAAATTTTCAAGTCTGTATCTATATTTAGACTTTATGCCAAAAAACGGGCTACTGTACCATAGTGCATTGGTAGAAGAAAATACGATAGATATAGACGGTGTCAGAACTCGAACGGAACGAAATATGGTATGTAATACAGCGTACAATAAGCAAAGATTTGATAAAATTAAGGAAAAAATTGTGAAATTTAGCGTAATCGACCATGCGACAAACGCAACTGGATCTTAACTTTAAAGGTCCATTTTTAGTTATTGAAGTACTAGAAGGTTATATACGTTATATTTTAAAATCTTTATCTAGTAAGACAACGTACAAGTACGCTCATGAACAGCTGCGAGCTATGCCAAGTGAGATAGTTGCAGCTGAAGTGGATCAGCCGCTGGAGGACAAGGATGATGAAGAATTACCATATACTCTGGCACCAGTGGGTGCCAGAATTGACCGCACCACGATGGTCAACCGATGAGAGAGTCCAGCATGGTGTGCGGCGCGGTTGATGTCGCGTGGCGGGGGTCATGATGGTGTAAAGAGAGACCATGACGCAAAATATGCGAGAGAGCGATATATTGAAACAGCAAGAGCCTGAGAACGTGGAATGAGAGATATGTAAAAGTGAAATGTAAGAGTGATGCTATTGTGGTACAACAGTACAAAATTAACAAAAAGTATGAGTATGATACGAAATAAGAATAGAGAATATAAGAAAAATATGTTTTTGTTTTTTTTTGGTTACGCAGCCAAATAGTGGACAAATGCATAGATTAAAGCCAGTGGTGCAGCAGTAGAGTACACAATCGCGTCTGCAATCTGACCCCGTCTTGAATCCAGCTAACTCTCCGACCGACTCGTCATCAACCTAACTCGAACCTTTCGCTATCCCTTTGACTCTGTATCGCCTTCTATACTGTTTACAACAATAGGTTAGGTTAGGTTGTCCCGGACGGCCCTCACGGGGCCACGCATAGGCCAATATGGCCCTTAGTTGTCCGGATTGGTGCGTATGGACCTTCTGAGTGTTTTTACGCGGTTTTTAAATCCGTGAGGATCGAGGAGAGTTTTGCAAAGGCAAGGAGTTTCGCTGGCGTCCTCTTGGATGCATCTTCCAGCGATGCCAGTACCGGGCTGCCAAGATGTATGTTTCTTGCCCTTGAGAGGGCCGGGCATTGGCAGATTAGATGTTCCAGGGTTTCGATAGCCCCAGGTTCATCACATTTCCTGCACATGTCACTGTTGGTGATGCCTAGTTTGACTGCATGTGCTGCAGCCAGGCAATGACCTGTGAGTATACCAATTAGCATCCTACAGTCCTTCCGTGGTAGGTGTAGTAGGTATTGGCTGAGTTTACCATTGCTCTCCTTGCACATGGTTTTCGCGATCTTGCAGTTGGTGGTTCTCCTCCACCTGCTGCTGGCCTGTACGTGTGCCCTCCTTTCTAGATCGCTTTGGAGCGCTCTGAGGGAGACAGGCACGTTCTCAGTCCTCTCGTTTGCCAGCCCGACGCCTTCCTTAGCCAGTACGTCTGCTGTCTCGTTACCTTCGATGCCCTGGTGGCTGGGAACCCAATAGATCCGCACTGACTTAGTCGTGCTTAGGAAATCTAATGCCTCCCTGCTTGCCAGGACATTTTTGGAACTGACCGCTGACGACTGCATGGATCTTATCGCCGCCTGGCTGTCCACGAACAGGTTGATCACATTATGTGGGCGTTCCGTACATCGAGCAACCTCCGCTGCTTTCCGTATGGCAAAGACTTCTGCCTGGAATATGCTGCATTGGTCCGGTAGCTTATAGGACAGCCTTATTTCAGGGTCTGTACAATATATGCCCGCACCTACTCCTTCCTCCATCTTGGAGCCATCCGTGTATATGTTGATGTGTTGGGTCTGGTCCCGACCCCTTTTCCAGTCGTTGGGTCCCATAAATGAGGTTGTGTTTACGTCCAGGCAAGTTTGGGGGATAATGTAGTCAGATATACTGGTCATGTCTCGGCCAATTGAACTGTGCCCGAATCCCTGTAGAGACATGTTTCCTGATGCTACTAAGCGTTGTGCCGCCTTTGCTGCAATCAGTTGAGCGTGGATGTCCAGGGGGTCGATTCCGATTATGGTTTCGAGAGCTTTTGTTGGGGTTGAACTCAGCGCCCCCGTAATGCAGAGCAGTGCCTGCCGCTGGGTCCTTTCCATAAGCTTATTGTACGTCTTCTTTTCTGTCGCTTGCCACCACACTAAGACTCCGTACAGCAGAGTCGGTCGCACCACCGATATGAAGATCCAGTGCATTAAAGCAGGTGACAGGCCCCATGTGCTGCTGAGCATCTTCTTGGATGCGTATAGCGCAATGGTGGCCTTCTTCACCCTCTCCACTACATTGGGTCTCCACGCCAGCTTGCTGTCCAGTACTATGCCGAGGTATTTGACTTGTGTTTTAGGGGTCAGACTGGTTTTTTCAATTTTCGGGGGGATCCATGCCGGTACCTTGTATCTCTTGGTGAAGAGAATGAGGTCCGTCTTGTCCGCGTTGATACTGAGTCCTACTTTTCCTGCCCACTCACATATCTCCCTGAGTGTTGATTCCATTATGGAGCTGAGGGTCGATGGACATACTCCCGTAATAATTATGCTTATGTCATCTGCATAGGCTGTTATTTTTGGGGCTCTCCTCTCGAATCTCTTTATTAAGTCGTCGACCACCAGGTTCCACAGGAGGGGCGACAGGACCCCACCTTGTGGTGTGCATCTATGCGCCCCCCTCACCATGGAAGCGGTGCCCCACTCTGATTGCACCCGTCTGCAACTTAGAAGGTTCTTTATCCAGAGGTTGATTGCGGGATGTGTATTGGTCGCTTCTAGGCGGTCCATAATAGCGCTCGTAGTGACGTTGTTGAATGCTCCGGATATGTCTACGAACACTCCTAGAGCATACTTTTTATTATGGAGGGCTCTCTCGATGGTGGCTACTAGCGAGTGCAGTGCCGTCTCTACCGATTTCCCTTTGGTGTAGGCATGCTGGTTGGTTGACATCAGTCTCCCTACATCATTCCTGATGTGTAGATCCAGCAGCTTTTCTAGTGTTTTGAGTAGAAAGGAGGTGAGGCTTATCGGTATATAATCCTTGGGGCTCATATGGCTGCACTTTCCTGCCTTTGGAAGGAAGACAATCCTCGAGGTCCGCCATTGAATAGGGATATAGCCCGTGCTCAGGCAAGCTGAGTATATTGCAGAGAGCCATGGGGTGATCACGTCTTTGGTCACCTGTAGCATGGCTGGGAATATACCGTCTAGTCCAGGTGCTTTTGTACCCGCAAATGAGTCTATAGCCCAGTGGATTTTCTTAGACGATATGAGACCTGTTGGGGGATGCTCTTCTTCAGTTGCTAGGTCCTGATGCGTTGTAGCGTCAGCAACCTCGGTGCATCCTGGGAAGTGAGCTTCCATTAGTGCTGTTAGGGCTTCTTCACTGCCCTCAGTCCACTGTCCATCTTCTCGTTTCAGCTGACTCTGTATGGTGGGTTGCTTTGATAGCAGCTTCCGAAGTCTAGCTGTTTCTGGGACTTTCTCGATATTGGAGCAGAAGTTCCTCCACGAGTTTCTTTGTGCCCTGCGTATTTCCTTCTTGTACTCCCTGAGTAGGGTTTTGTATTCCTCATTGATCATATCCTCGTTCGCCTGTTTGGCGATTTTGAAGAATTCTTTGAGGTTGTTTCTTTGGAGCGATAGGTCCCGGTTCCACCAGAGTGGTTTGGTCCTCTTTTTCGTTCTCGAGGGTGGGCACGATGCGTGGTACGCATCCAGTAGTTCCCTGGATAGGGTCTCTAGGGACGTTTCTATGTCTTCCGGGGATTTCACTGTGCCCGGACGATTCGCGAGCTTCGAGGTAACTGTCTTTTTAAACTTTTCCCAGTTTGTGTTCCGGGGGTTTCTATAGACAGTTATCTTCGGAGAGTGTTCAAATTCGCACTTAAACTGGATGTACCTGTGGTCTGAGAAGGATGGTCTTTCAAGGACTCTCCAGCCAGATACCACCGTACTTGTTCCCGCTACGAGTGTTAAGTCTAGCACGTTTGAAGAGGTGGGACCTACAAAGGTGTATTCCTCTCCTACGTTTGCTACTTCTAGCTTAGTTGATAGTATGAAGTCTAGGAGGGACTCACCTCTATCGTTGATGTCTGGGCTTCCCCACACGTTGTGATGTGCGTTTGCGTCCGTGCCGATGAGAAGTTGCTGGTCCTTCGGGCTGGATTCCGCCACTAGGTGCATCAACTCTTCAGGTGGAGCCGGCCTGTCGTGTGCCATGTAGCAGGAGGCTACCATCAGGCGCCTTTCCTTGCTTTCTAGCATCACCACGGTTAGATCGTCAGTGCTGTAATGAGACATAAGGTGAGCATGGATTCCCTTCCGTACGAGTACGGCGGTTCTGTTCCTGCTTACCGATGGTGTATAGAATACGTTAAAATTTGAGGACTTTAGCCCGGCCACAGCATTGCCTGAGGCAACCCATGGCTCCTGGACTAAGGCTATGTCGGCGGGCCCTTGCTCCATGGCAAAGAGGAGCTCCGCCGACGCAATTTTACTTTTGTGGAGGTTGAGCTGCAGCACACTCACCATGTGCGTCCGGCTCAGCTCCACTCGACGGGTTGACTACTACCGTCAGGTCACCGTCCTCCCCCTCTTCCTCCGAGTCCAGCGCAAGACCCTGTGCGGCCTCCACGATGGTGTCCAGACCAAGGTCTTTCTCCACCTCGCCCGCCTGCAGAGTGTGCGCATCTTTGTCCTCGGGGTGGCGCTTTTTGAGCCGCAGGTACACACTGCCCATCCCCCACGCCATCTTCCCGAATCTTGGGTACAGCAGGTCCTCTGCCTCCTTGCTGATCTGGATGATCGTACTCTGGCCCCCCTCATTGGGTAGTGGGCTCCCGATATGCAGAATCCTCCAGTTCGCCGTTGGCACGTCTGGGTTCTGCCGCTGTAGCAGCCTCAGCGCACGGTCTCCTTGGATTGCGATGGGGAAGAGTACCTTCGCCTTTGGTATGGACAGGATTAGCTCCCTGTCCACAACCTCCAGTCTGGCCCCCTCCCACATCGCCTCCATTTGGCAGACCTTTTGCGTCAGCCACTTGAGTGTGGGGTCGTCCATACATTTAAGTATTTTCACCCCGTTGAGCCACCCTGCACCATCGAACGTGGGCATGGGGGCCGTTGGGTCCTCCTCCATTCTGGCGAACAGCGCATCCACGAGTCGCGCGTGCACCATCTTCCACCGCGCCGCCGTTATTTTGCCATTCTCTTCGCTCCGGTCAATGAGTGCCACGATTAAATGTCGTTTGGTCACCTCACTGACCTTCGCCTTTTGGGGACGTTTCGCCTGTTTGGGTGTGGGGGCTGCCACCTTGGGCCCGCGTTGCCGCTTGCTCACCGGAGTGTCGTTCTTGGCACTCTCGGTCGAGCGTTGCCTTTTGGTGGCGAGACTCTCCTCCACCTTGTTGGCAAATCCCTCCGTCGATGCCTTCATCTGCGGCATCTGCGAGAAGTGCAGCCGGCCCTCCTTTATCCGTTCTTCGGCCCAGGTCATTTTGGCCTTCTCATCCTCAGAGAGGTCCTTCCTGCCCTGGAGCCGTCCCACGATCTTGAGGGCCGCTTTGTAATGCGCCTTCGCCTTCAACCCCTCCTTGGAACGCTTCGGCCCTTCCCTACGCGGGGAGCTGGAACCTGGTTCCGGGGAGCGGAGAAGGCTGTCTTCCTCCGTCTTGGTTACAGAGAGCACGCTCTCCAGGTCCGAATCTGTATCGACCACGGCACCTGTGCGGCTCAACCTGGAGTGAGTCGTTTTTGTGGCAGTAGCATTGCAACTGATATGACCTGCTCCCGTCATATCAGAGGTGTGGCCGCTGGCGACACGCAGAGAGGATTGCTCCTCCCCGTGCCCGCCGGTGGTAGCAGCCACGCTTTCCACCGACGTTTGGGTTGACATCCCAACCCTTGCTTTATCTTCCGTCCGCTCCATTGTTGGCCCAGAGGGTCCATGCTGGTTAATATTTTTCGGGGGGACCACCCCCTAGCGTTTTATGCCTACCCGCCAGGCACCTCCAGCCATGGCCATGGTTCAGTTCCCCCAAATTTTTGGTCGGGAAGACCTGGAAGACCTGAAGACCTGGCCTTGGCTAGACACTGCATTACCCCGGACAGAGCAAGCGGCAATGCATTACCCGATTCGGGATAATGCAGTGCCCATTGCCCAGACGGCACCCTCTGGGAGGGTTCAGCTGGAGGATTTTTGCCGGCCGTTTACAACAATAAACCATATTTAATCTAAACAACCATCGTCTCGTTAATAAACATATCGCAAAACTACGCTAGTGAAAAAGCTCGCTAGCTCAACATTTTTCATTACGGGATTTTATTTATGGAATCTTCCCTATTAGAGACTTACGACAAGTATACAAATCTTAGACTAATATATTTATTTAATTAATTACACTTAATTACTTAGAGTACGTTCTAGCTAAGTGTTATTGCTGGGTGGGGACGTCTCTTCGCCGGAGTCGTGTATGGCTAGTGTGCCAAGTTAAAGACTGCGCAAGTCTATTAGGATGGGCTTGAAGCTTGGCCTGGTACTTTGCTTTCACTTTGGCAATTTCATCTTTAACTGATCCTACATTTAAGTCTTTATGGATATTTTCATAGTTCTCAGTATCTTCGATTGAGCTCTCTGGATTATTTTTAAATTACTAACGCAGCTATCGTGGCAGATGGTCGTGTTCTACTTCGCTCCTCCAACTAAGTTTTATTTTCGACGCTTAATTGAATATAATTGTGTTTTATTAGTGTACCCTGTGTTGTAAACTGACCGTGCAATCTGTCCACTACCTGTGCTCGTTTAATTAGCGTATTTTTGTGTTTTAATTTCATATTTAAAAATTTCATAATCGCTTTTTCTCTTTTCTTCCGTGCATTCGTATTCACAACTTTTTTGTTGTTGACGTTTGCTCGATCAATTCTCTAGCAGCTCTCTACTCCGTTCTTCCATTTTGCCCGTTTCTTCATACATACTTGCACTGACGCTCTCTGTTCGTCGCCTCTCCGCGCCTAAGCCTACTGTGTTTATCTCGTCTCTCTGTGTTTATCTCGTTTCTCTGTGCTTAAGCTTTGATTGCTAACTACGCTGTTGTTGTTGTTTTTGCGATCTTTGTTATTGATTGTGCGTTTATCTGAGTGTTACAAGCGTGAGAGACAGCTTTACCATAAGCACCGACTTGTTTGCTACCTTTTCCCCACCTATTTTTCTTTTTCTTTCGGTCTACACTCTTATAATGAGTACTTGCTGTGCCAAAAGGTGCCGCTCGGTAGCTGTAAAGCAAATTTTCACCTACTGCTGGCTTTGTGACAACATGGCTAATATGGTATGCGCTGACCTCGGCCAAATTGGTGGACGCGTGGTCGACTTTATTAAGTCTCGCTGTGGCCTTAACTGGACTTGCTGGGACTGCAGGCAGATTGAAAGCGACATGCGAGTTTTTATGAGACAAACTCATAATGAATTCGCAGCCGTCAACACTGGATTTCGACTATTACAGGAATTCGACTGAGTCGCCTAAGAGAAAGAAAGGTAACAACAGTCTGCCCACTGGTAATAATGGTGTTTTCCTTGCAGTTCCTGGATCTCCTCCACCCCCAATTCGTTCACCGTCTTTAATAGACTTTGGTGCTGTCGAACTTGGATGTAATGGGGCTTCTGCATCCGCCTCCTCAACAGCCGCCTCTCCCGTGCCTGTGTCTGATTGCGATGTCAGGCGGGAAGTTAATGATGATCCTGGCGCTGAAACTTCGGTGCCTTCACTGGAACCCGCTGACGCTGCCGTCAGCATGGATGTGGAGGCTCCGTCTGCCTCGGCATCCTTCGTCAACCCAGAATATGGCCCATCATGTGCCGGTTCTGCCCTTCGGGTTGAATCTGGTCCGTTGATTCTACCCAATAGTTCTACCATCCCTCCTTCTATTCTAACTGCTGTCGCCCCACTAAAATCTATTTTCGTTTCTCGACTGATGGCATCGGCTACGGATGTCCTGGTCAGGGACTTTATCTTTTCTAAGCTTGATATTGATGATTCCTCAGGTCCTCTTCTAATCTCTTTATATCCTGCTCTTACATTCCGCCGTCCTCCGAATTCTCCACTTATATGCTTCACGTTTCTATCTTCGGTCTGTTGCGTCCCATCTTTATGACTCTGATCGTCTTATAGTCCTTGGAGACTTTAACCTACCTAATATCTCATGGTCTCCTTCTGTTGACTCTAACCTGATGTTCCCATCTATTCAGCATGATTTTGTTGATTCATTGTCGGAAACATCGCTGGGTCAGGTCAATGCTATATCCAATAACTTGGGTAGGCTTCTTGATCTCGTGTTTTCTTCCGACATATCGAATACCATGGTCTGCAGAGGGTCTCCTCTATCTTTCCCAGAAGATCCTTATCATCCCACACTTGAAATTTCTTGCAGGTGCCCTCCTCGGATCCCATCAAAACCCCCGTTAAGCCACCGTCTAATTTGGCTTCAGGAAAGCAGATTTTACGTGCCTGAATCTTGCACTTTCTCAGATTGATTGGTCATTTCTCGGCGACTTTTATGAAATTGAGCCTGCTACAAATGCATTTTTTTGATCCTTGATTAATGTCTTTAATACCTATGTACCTTTAATTTCACCTTCGCGTCATGTTAGTGGCCCTATTTGGTTCACCCCGCGTTTGATAAACCTTCGGAATATTAAATCTCGCGTTTATAAAAGGTTCAAAAGAACTGGTTCGCAATATGACTTCTCTAAGTATTCAATCGCTAAGAGTAAATTTCTTTTATTTAATAAAACATGTTATAATGACTACCTGTCCAAATGTAGACTTAGCTTTAAGCGTGATCCGAAGCAATTTTTTAGGTTTATCAACTCGAAACGTAACTCTTCCCAATTTCCGTCAACTTTTTCTTTTAACGGCAGCCAGGCTGATAAGGATTGTGATGTTGCTAATCTTTTCGCTTCATTTTTTCAACTCTGCTACTCAGTTCCCTCTGATAACCATCCCTCTTTTCTGGCTTCTTCTGACATACTTAGTCCCAATAAATCTTATCCTTTCCACATGAATAGTTCTAACTGTATCAATCCCCCCTTCATCGACTATAATGACCTCTTAATTAATTTAAAGTCATGTAAATTTTCTTTTTCTACAGGCCCCGATATGGTTCCTAGTGCTGTCCTTAAACTTTGTGCAGATTCTCTCTCTGTGCCCCTCCTTAAACTGTTTCACCCATCTCTCGAGCTCGGCGATTTTCCCACTGTCTGGAAAGAGTCATATATTATTCCCATTCATAAAAAGGGCTCTAAATGGGATGTTTCAAATAAATTGGAGATCCCACTCCAATTTATCCGCCATTCCCAAACTCTTCGAAAATATAATTACTTCCCAGCTCCAACACTTTTGTTGTTGTCATTATTCTCTGAATCGCAGCATGGATTTGTAAAACGTCGGTCTATTTCGTCTAACCTCCTGGAACTCTCCACTTTCGTGCATGAGGGTTTCGCTAAGCAGTCGCAAGCTGACGTAGTCTATACTGACTTTAGTAAAGCCTTTGATTCAGCAAATCACAATCTGCTTATTCATAAATTATCTTTCCTAGGGTTTCCGGCTTAACTTATTTTCTGGTTTAATGCATACCTTTGTAATCGATCTCAGCGTGTCTGTTTTAATTACTCTCTTTCTAAGCCTGTCTCTGTATTGTCGGGGGTACTTCAAGGTAGCCATCTTGGTCCTCTGTTTTTTAATCTGTTCATCAATGATCTTCTCCAACTCTTAACTCATTCCCGAGTACTTATGTATGCGGACGATGTGAAGTTATGTTTCTCCTATAGCGACCCCATGACCCCGTTATGTCTCCAATCTGATCTTGACGCCCTCAACAACTGGTGCTTAATAAACATTCTTCCCCTTAACATTTCCAAATGTAACGTCATGACATTCCTTGACTATGATATCCATAACTTATCCATAACTTATCCATTATCTTTGTACCTAATCTGTGTTCTAACTCACACATATCCGCTATTTCGAATAAACCCACAGGCGTCCTGGGCTTTATCAAAAGATGTCTAAGGAGTTCACCGACCCCTATACCACTAAACATTTATATGTATCCTAGCTAGATTACTAGCTTTAAATTTAAACCGAAATCTACTCTTTGCTTCGATGTGTTTACGCCAAGTAAGCCTTCAATCCAGATGAACACCAAGGTATATTACTTCGGTGGTTTGTGGAATGTTGATATTGTTCAGACATAATGGAGGGCAAGTTTGTCTGTTAAACGTAAAGGTGACATGCTTGCACTTTTGCTCATTTACATGTATCCGCCAGTCTGCGAGCCATTTTTCTAAGGCCACGAGATGAGATGATAAGTGTTCCGTGGCCCTTCTTGGGCACTTGGAGCGACTTAATATGGCAGTATCATCAGCAAATGTCGAAGTTGTTGTTAGGCTGTTTGTCGGTAGATCTGCTGTGAATATGATATACAGTGTCGGTCCAAGCACGCTGCCTTGCGGTACATCAGAAAGGAAATCTTTGCATCTTACTGCGAAACTTCTTTGCTGTAGGTATGACTCCAATATTCCATGGATGTTCTGTGGAAGTAATATTTTGATTTTGTAGATTAAGCCATCTAACCAAACGCGGTCGAAAGCTTGGGTGACATAGAGAAAAACAGCGGAGCAATACTCCCGTCTTTCAAATTAATTTCGTATCTCAGAGGTTATACGGTTTACTTGTTCAATGGTTCCGTGTTGTTCGCGAAATCCAAATTGGTGAGTCGGGATGGCACCGTTGATGTGTAGGTGTTGCTTGTTACGATTCAGGAGCAGCTTTTCAAATATCTTTGATAGGCAAGGCAGTAGGCTGATAGGTCTATATGATGATGGCTTGGACTTGTCTTTTCCGGCTTTATGGATCATTGTGATGACTGATTTCCTCCATTCTTGAGGATAATAGCCCCATTTCATCATGCTGTTGAATATCACAGTAAGGAAATACACTGCAAAACTCCGCAATTCTACGATCATTTTAGGGGAGATGAAATCGTGGCCCGGACTTTTCTTTTGCTTTGAGATTTGGTCTTTAATGACCCTTGTGACTTCTCCGGATTGGAATATGATAGGCGGAGTAGCTTCGGGATTGTTGGTTGGTTTGAGCACAAAGCCATTTGTTGCTGGGTGTGGTTTGAAGACGTTTTCTAGATGGACGGCAAATGTATTTGCCTTCTCTTTGTTGCTGTACTCTCTTCAATCTCTATTGGTGGGCCTACGCCTGATTTAGCTTTCCACAGTGGGAATCGTTTGCTAGTTGGGGAGAGTTGCTCCATATAGGATATTTGATCTCGGTTTTTTCATCTTCTAGGGCTCTGTATGCATGCCCCTGATTTGATGCCTGATGCTGCATTATTCCAGCTGTGGTTGGTTGAAGTGTCGGCTTAGAGATTGAGGCGTACGACCCGTTGTTGTAACTTAACGCCTGAGCAAAAGAAACTCCTGGAGTCGTAGTTGATGGTATATATGGTAAGTTTTGTCTGACGACCGACCGGGTTTCGAGCTGCAGTTATTTGTTGTTTTAGGCGATTTTTCAATTCTTTATAGAAAGGACAACCTCTATAGTTGGCACTATGGTTTCCCCCACAGTTGCTACATTTTTTGGCGGATGTGTCCTCCTTGAACTGAGGCAGGCCTCAGTGAGATGAACATCACCACAGGCAACGCAGACTGCCCGAAGAGTGCAATAGGTTTTCGTGTGTCCATATTCCTGGCAATTTGTGAATTGGACCGGTCAATTTCGTTTGTGTGGTTCCTCAACGGTGATCCTACGGTGCAGTAGATATTGAAGCTTGTATATTGGGTGAACTTCAATTTTACTTATATGTATTTGAGCGCAGAGGCGTTGCGAAGTCCCAGGATCAGTTCCCAAAGATAAAAACGATAGGCAGTTCCAATTTCTTCAGTGTTTATTCGTAGGGGTTTTATACACTAATTGTATATGTAATCGCGTGCGAAGGTAACCCGTGTCGCTTAGGATGAAGGAAGCGAATAAGTCTTGAAGTTATGCTCAAGCTGCTGAGGGCTGCTGCGAGCGAGATCGGGAGCGGGAGCGCACGTAGATGGAAGTTGCGCTCAAGCTGCCGAGGGCTGTCGGCAGCGAGAGCGGGAGCGTGATCGTGGGCGGGAGCGTGCCCGTGGTGAATTTAAGCATGAAGAGAGCGTCGCCGGGGGGAAAAATGCTCTTAAGTATGAGGGCGAAAGCGAGGGCAGCCGCTTGCGTAGCTGGAGTGCTAACACTGAGATGTGGCTGGAATGCCCACAGAGCGGTTGCCCCGCCAGCGTCGTCCCCACTCTGAACATTCCGGATCCGGGCCGGATCCCCGAGGATAGGGCGGCTGACCGGACGACGAGGGCGTCGCTCTGCGCGGGAGGTTGTAGGTGGAGACGTCGATGCCGAAGAGGAGCCGACGGGGCGCCGCGGTCCTGGAAGGTGGAGCAGGGTGTGGTGGTTTTTAGCGCACGTCTTGCACTTGTCTCCACTGCGGCAGTCCTTGCCCGAGTGGGCGTGATCCAGGCAGTTCGAGCAGTATTTATGCAACAACACTGCTCGTAGCCTCTTCTCGCCGCTCATGCGCAGGAATGTTCGGCAACTCTTCAACGGGTGGACTCCTGGGCACACTCGGCACTTGAACGAGGCACTCCTACCTCGTGCCGGTGTGCTATCGGCTTTGCGGCTTGCCCGGGACTGCGCGGAACGTTTGGGTGCCATGGCTATACTCCGGAAGATGACTGCGATGGAAGAAATGAGTCAAGGAAGGATTAGTACAGTGTTGGCACGGATTGTCAACGATTCGAAAAGGGAGCTTTCGGAACTGCTTAGGAACTACGGATACTATTGCTGGATTAAGCGGATTCTTAGGGATCGGAGCCTACGCGAGGGTAGGTGGAAGGGACTTCCGAATCCATAGGCAGCAGAACCACCTTCGTGATCGGTCGCTTGATAAGGCCGCGGGCGGTGATTAAGTCTACCACGCGAACCTTTTCATCGGGTCCCGGATACGTGCTCTGAACACGGCCGAGACGCCATTCGTGAGAGGGGATGTTTTCCTCCTTGATCACTACGAGGTCTCCAACCTCGAGGTCCCTTGTCGGATGCTGCCATTTGTTGCGCTTGTGCAACTCTCGCAGGTACTCTGTCTTCCAGCGCGAACAAAATTGCTGGTTGAGAGCCTTGAGGTGTTGCCAGCGGTTTAGGATGGAGGAGGCGCTCGCCTGAATTTCGGGCTCTGCCACGGATAGTAGCGGCCCACCAATCAGAAAATGACCTGGGCTCAAAGCCAACGGGTCCGTTGGGTCCTCAGACATTGGAGCGATTGGTCGCGAGTTAAGGCATGCCTCAATCTTGGAGAGAAAGGTCGCGAACTCCTCTAATGTGTATTTGGAAGTACACATCGACCGTTGGAAAAGAGCCTTGAAGCTCTTCACACCCGCTTCCCATAAGCCCCCCATATGTGGGGCCCCTGGAGGGATGAATCGCCACGTGAGCCCCTGCTGGCTGTACACCGCGGAGGTCCGAGTGCGGAGGGCCTCGAGAAGGTCCACAGCCAGAGAGCGGGATGCGCCGACAAAATTCCTCCCGTTGTCGGAGTGGACTTCGTGGGGACAGCCTCGTCTCGCGACGAACCGGGCGAAGGCGGCTAGGAAAGTGTCGGTGGACAAGTCGGACGTAGCCTCCAAATGGATGGCCTTCGTGGTAAAACAAACGAAAACGCACACATACCCCTTGGAGATGCGACAGGCGCGTCCTGTGAAACTTTTCACGTCGAACGGCCCGGCGAAGTCGACTCCGGTGTATGTGAACGGCCGCGAAAATGTAACTCGTGATGAAGGAAGGTCGCCCATTAATTGGGTTTGGAGTCGCTTGCGATGGATGACGCAGACCTTACAGGAGTGGATTACTGCCCTCACGACGTGACGTAGTCGAGGGATCCAGTATGTTGCCCGGAGAAGGCGGATGAACAGCTGGTTCCCACCATGTAGGGATACGTGATGGGTGAATCGAACCAGCAGGCGAACCAGGAGGCATGCGGGTGGCAACAGGATTGGATGCCGCTCGTTGTAGGTCATGGATGCCGAGGCTCGGACCCGGCCACATGCCCGCATGACCCCGTTCTGGTCCAGGAACGGATTGAGGTTCTGAAGAGAGCTCGTAGTCGGAAGTGGCTGCTTGTTTACAAGACAGCGATGCTCCGCCGTATAATGGAAGCGTTGGGTCGTGATGGTGACAGCTTGGAGAGCTGCAGCGACCTCTTTATTGTCTAGCTCTGTGGATACGTGGACTGGCATTGCTTGCCCTCTGACGCGCTGGCCGAACCGCCGAAAATCGGCTGAGAATGTCCGAGGCGGTGTCAGTGGCGTGGTGAACCTTGACGGCTCGTTTCTCCAAGTCGGTCTCAAGGATTGAGCCTCGTGGACAAGGCCACTCCGACTGCGGACCACGCAGCCACGCAGGGCCATGCCACCACATGTCATTACCGACCAGTTCAGTGGGTCCGAGCCCTCGACTGGCGAGGTCGGCCGGGTTGTCCTCGGATCGGACGTGGCTCCATCGTTCGCGGGGCCAACAGCGAGTGATTTTGGCGACTCGATTCCCTACAAAAGTGGTCCAATCACATGCCGGCCTGTTCAACCAGGCCAACACAATAGTGGAATCGGTCCAAAAGTACACCTGGCTGGCGTCGAGCGGCATTTGAGGAAGGATGGCCACGGAGAGTTCTGTCAGAAGGACAGCTCCGCACAGCTCGAGTCGAGGCAACGAGACTGTTTTCACGGGGGCAACGCGGGTTTTGGCTGTCAGAAGGGTACACACAATGCCCTGCGGACGCTCAACTCGGACGTAAATCGCTGCCCCATAGGCACGCGTCGCAGAACCCATGAATCTGTACCTTGGCCATCGGACAGACGTGTAACCACCGCGGAATGCGGATCCCTTGGATGGCCGGAAAGCTTTTCAGGAATGTCTCCCAGGCTTGAGACAGATCGTTAGGAAGGACGTCATCCCATCCTAACTCTCTCAACCAAATCTCCTGCATAAATATTTTCGCTTGGACGACGAAGGGGGCAAGCCATCCCGCTGGATCAAAGAGCTGCGTGATCTGGGACAGCACATTGCGCTTCGTGCAGGATTTTCGCTCGTTTAAGGCGGGAGGCGAAAAGAAGAACTCGTCGGCACTGGCTTGCCATCGGATTCCCAACGTCTTAGCGATGCTACTCTCTTCCAGCTCTAGGAAGTCAGCGCGGAGTAAGTGGTCGACTGGAATGTCCCGCAGGACGCCCTTATGGTTAGCTGTCCACTTTCGGAGCGGAAACCCTGCAGAGTCGAGTGCTTCGCGTAGTTCAGCAATGGCGGAAATTGCCTGAGACTGAGAGTGAGCACCAGCGAGCACGTCGTCCACGTACATGTCGCTCTCCAGGATGACGCTTGCCATCGGCAGCTGTGGACGCACCTCTTGTGCGAGTTGCTTGAGGACGCGGAGGGCGAGGTACGGTGCGCAGTTGACTCCGAAAGTGACAGTGGTGAGCTCGTAGTCACACACGTCCCCGTTACGGTCGCGAAACAGTATTCGCTGATAGGGCGTGTGTTGGGAAGCCACTTGGATTTGCCGATACATCTTGTTGATGTCGGCATTGAAAACGTAGCGAAAGACGCGCCACCTCAGGATTTGCATGGTCAAGTCAGACTGAAGGACTGGCCCAGCATGCAACGTGTCGTTGAGGCTTTTCCCGTTGGAAGACGGGCTGGAGGCGTTGAAGACTACGCGCAATTTGGTTGTGGTGCAGTCGGGTTTAAACACGGCGTGATGTGGCATGTGTCACGCTGTCATGTGGCCGAGCTCTAAATATTCCTGAATGACGGAGTCGTACTTCTTCTTGAGCGGCAAGTTCCGCTGCAGCCGCTGCTCGTTTCTAAGGAACTGGGCCTTGGCCGCGCTTCTGGAGTGGCCTAGCTCGACTTTTTCTGGACACTTGAAAGGGAGAGTAACCACGTATCTCCCATCGGGGGTTCGTTTAGTGGTCTGGAGGAAGTTTTCCTCGCACCTTCCCCGGAAGGTCCTCCACCTCCCAGAATTTGGTGAGAAGCTTCTCGAGTCGGACATCCGAATTAAACGAGAGCTTCGTGGTGAAGGCGGAAACCGTCCGAGCCGAGTCAGCTGATACCGGACCGGATAGGACCCATCCGAAGATGGTCTCTTTTCCCAGCAGCGAGCCACAAATGGCAGACTGGAAGCCGCTCAACAGGATAGCAGGAAGGATGTCAGCGCCTAGAAGCACATCAATCTGCGAGCTTCGGTGGAAGGAAGGGTCTGCCAATTGGAGGTTTGGAAGGTTCTCCAAGAAGTGCTGCGGTATCGGATATGAAGGAAGGTTGCCTGCTAATTGAGGCAGAACATATGCCGTGGTCTCGATCTTGAGGCCCGGCCTGGAGGCGGCCCCGATCATGAAGTGGCAACGCTTTTGCGCCTTAGCCGCTACGGTTTGGTTTAAACCCGCGACTTGAGCCTGGATAGCTTCGAACGGTGGCTTAATGATGTTAAAGAGGCGTTCAGTGATGAACGTCGCTTCGGAGCCTGAGTCGATCAGAGCGCGGGCACGGAAATTGGTCCCCAGGTGGCAAATATTAATGAGTGCTGTGCCCAGAAGAACGGTATTTGTGCTGGAAGAGAAATAGCTCTGTACGTTGGGCTGAGAATCGGATGAGCTGGGGGTTTGGGCGGATGTCGAAGCTGCCATGTTGGACGGAGGCGCGGAACGATGCAGAAGCGTGTGATGCCTGGCTCCACAAGTGGAACAATTGTGGCTGCTTGAGCAGTCGCGAAGCTGATGGCCTCTTGCGAAGCAATTTAGGCACAGCTGTTTTGTCTTGATGCAATTGGAACGTGCATCAGCGGACATGTTGAGAAAGCGCGGACATAGTCGGATCGGGTGATTCTCCTTGGAACAGAGATCACACGTCCTCTTCTTCGGACTCACTTGGTTCTTGAAAGAAAGAACCTTGTTCGGCACCGAACTGCCGTGCGACCGGAATGGATTGGATCGGCTGCAAGAAGTGGATGGATTCTGGCCGCCTTGGGAGGGTGGCGGATTCGTAGCCACTCGGGAGGTGGAAGGGTCGCTCTCAATAGCTTCGAGCGTCAAATAGCGCTGAGTGAGGAAGGAGTCGATTTCCTTCCAGGGCGGCACTTCCTTCTTGTCCGTCACGGACGCTTCCCATAAGGCGCGGCTTAGCTTCGGCAACTTTGAAGCGCAGATAGTTACAAGCAGACTATCCCAATTGTCCGTGCAAACGTTGGAGACCGCTAGCGCATTTAGGACTCCCTGCATCGTACTTTGAAGTTCCTTCAAAGCCCGACTGCATTCGGAAGTTACGCGGGGCAAGAAGAGGAGAATGTTAATTTGGTTGGTCACCAGAAGCCGATTGTTCTCATATCAGCTGCGGAGAGCCAACCAGGCGGACTCGAAACCGTCATTCGTGAGGGGGGACTTTTCTACAATGGCCTTTGGGTCGCCCCTGGTCTTCTCGGTGAGGTAGTATAACTTCTCTACCGGAGATAATTTTGGATTGTTTATCACGACCGCGGTGAACAGATCCCGGAATGTGGGCCAGCGGACGTAGTCCCCTGCGAAAACCCCAATATTGACGGGAGGCAGTCGACAGCCGCCCTGTTGGACTGGCTGTGCGGGAGGAAGGACTGCTGAGGGGGCCAGCTGGGAATTGAGGTCGCTGAGACACTGCTCAAATACCCCATAGCATTCGCCATATGTTTCCCGGATGTCCCCTTAGATTTCTGGATCCTCGTCAGCCATCACCGCGGAACAGGCCTTGTATTCGGTCTCGACGTCCGTCCACATGCTGACGATTTGGCCTCGGCGGACCTCGGACAGAGGGGCGGATGGGGCGGAAGTGATACGCTCTGCCAGGTGGGATAGTCGGCCAATGGCGGCTACCAACTTGGTCCGAGCGGCAGAGGTGGCGGATTGAGCCATTGTGGTGAAGTGGCAAGAGCTGACGGGACTAGTGATGCAGCCTTTCGGATCCTGTTTAGTCACCGATGGAACCTTAAGGGTCACCGGAGACGGGAATAGGACCGATTTGGTCCTTGTAGCAGGGCTGCTACTGGCTGCTCTCGGAGTGAGGGATGCCTTGATTGGCTGTGTCGGAGTAGTTCCGGAGGCGGACGAGGTGCGTAGCCGGTTGGACGAGGTCACAGGCAAAAGTTGTTTGCCGTCCTTGTGACCTGTTGGCATAATTTAAAAGGACCCACGCAAGAAAAAATCGGTTTTTTTTTTTAAGTCTGTGAGGGACTGCAGACTGGTCTGAATAGAGTTGACTCGGAACCGTCAGGAAACACCCGTAACCCAAACACGGACTATCAGACAAAAGGCCTCAAACTAGTTGGAAGGCAATAATCGGAACGACTCGGATTGTTTGAGGTCACCTGTAGGTGAGAAATCTCAAACAATGAGTGACCCTATATTGAGCCGAGCTGAGAGTAACGGTCACACTGGAGTAGCAATATTTGGAAATATTGACTGTGCGATGCTCCTTCGTTTACCCCTTGACGCAGTCGTGAGCGGAACTGGGTTACTATCGGATGGAAGGAAGCAATGGAAGCAGGCACGGACACCTCACAGAAACGGAACAACAATAACTTCTTTGTCAAAACAAAAAAAAAATTTTTTTTTTGTTTGTGAACAAAAAAAAGACTTGGAGGTTTTTCTTGGACGTGGTCGGAGTATTTAATTATTTAACTAATTTTTTTTTTCTATTCGGATGAACACCGGGTTCGGATGCCGATAGTTTTTGGGCCACCTCTCACTGTTTGGTTACGCAGCCAAATAGTGGCCAAATGCATAGATTATAGCCAGTGGTGCAGCAGTAGAGTAAATCCTTATTATTGTTCGTTGTTTGCACTGCCCACTGTACTAAATTGTCATTTACCTACAAACTCATGCACGCATTCATGCTCCCTCACGGCAGCAGCCTATGCAGCCGTTCTCTTTCGCCTCTTCATCCCACACCTTTCTTTCTATCGCCTTTCGCTATCACTCTCTCGATCTGTCGCTCTCTCGCTCGCATTAGGGCACAGGCAATTCGGCCCGCCTGCCCTTTGAATTAGTCTTGATCTAGCAACCACTGCACATCGTCTTGGAATCGAGCTATTCAATCCGACACCGTCTTGAACCGACCCCCGCGTCTTCAATCTGACCCCGTCTTGAATCCAGCTAACTATCCTTTCGACTCTGTATCGCTTATTTACTTCACCACAATAAACTGTGAATATATATATTGAACAATCATCGCCTTTTTAATAGTATCGCAATACAACGCTACTGAAGAAGCTCAGTAGCTCAACATTTGGTGACCCCGACGTGATATAAACATAAACTCTTTAAATTGTATCACAAAAAACATTTTCGTTGGATAAATTCGCTTTGAACCACGGTGTTTCGGTTCATCGTTTGTGCACAAGCAACAGAAACGGTTCTCGCGTCATCTGCTTTGCGGTCTGCTTGCTTGCTGTTGTTTCGTTTCGGTTTCGTGCTCTCAGTGTGCATGCCTTTGTTGTTGTCGGATGCACAAGTGCAGTGCGTTTCAAACTGTTAGCTCTCGCTGCTGCTCTGTAAAACTGCAAGACTGTGTGTTTTTAAACGCTGCGATCGATTGTACAGTTCGTGTAAAACTGTTCGAGGTTATTCACCGGCTGTTAACCTCTACACTCTCTCAGTGACTCTAAGCCCAGCTTTTCTATTGAACATACACGATGGCTTCTAATAGCACCCCTTCGATCTTGCCCCCCTCACCATTGTTCGTTGATTCGGAAGCTGCATTCTACAAGCGCAAGGTGCAATCCATGCTAGGGGCGGCACGGAGAATCGAAACGGCCGTCGGCAAGGAGAGGATTGGCGAGCTCAGTGAGGAGGAGCTGAACGTGAGGCTGAAGCTGCTAGCGGATCTTGTAGCTTCATTCAACGAGCACCATAATGCCCTGGAGAAGATTGATCTCGATGAGATCGGTAGTCCCTTGAGGGATGAGTTTGACGAGTGCGTGGTCATGCTGGAGATTCGCATGAAGCGAGAGTTAAACAAGCGGCAGCCCACAATGCTACCATGTTCAACAATGCGGGCGGACCATGTAGGAGAGGCCCCAACTACGGTCGTCGTGCAAAGTCGGCCACGCCTGCCGGAGTTGAAGCTACCTGAGTTCGGGTGGGGGCTACGCTCAGTATTCCTCGTTTTGGGGCATGTTCTCCTCCATTATAGATAAGGACCCTGACCTTACGAATGTCGAGAAGCTGCAGCATTTACGATCATGCCTAAAGGGACCAGCGCTGGACACGATCTCGTCGCTGGAATTTAGCCACGCCAGCTATCCTATTGCTCTAGATTTACTCAGCAAACGATTTAATAACAAGCGTCTCATCTTTCAGGCACATGTCACAGACATTCTGAGCTTGCAGCGTGTCGAGGCCTCATCTGTTTCCCAACTACGGTCCCTTTCGGATACAGTTAATGCCAATCTGCGAGCGTTACAAAGTATGGGGACAAAGGAGCAGATTGCTGACTGCATCCTAATACACAGCCTACTACAGAAGGTGGACAGCGCCACACAAACCAAGTGGGAGGAATGCTCGTCGTTGGATAGCATACCCTCCAGCCAGCAATTCGCCACGTTTCTGGAGCAGAGATGCCAGAGGTTGGAAACCCAAGAGCACGCAAATGATATGTACACCCAGAGCAGTCGGAAACACTGTCTAATCGCAACCAGCTCCAAGGTCTGTACATTCTGCGGTGATCCAGGACACTCCATTTATGCGTGTTCACAATTTGGGAATCTTTCCGCTCAACTTCGGCTTCAGGAAACTAAGAAGCTGTCACTGTGCACCAACTGTCTCCGAGCAGGCCACACGCAGGGTGCATGTCATTCTCGATCCTGCCGAATATGTGGTGCCAGACATCACACTCTACTTCACTTCGAGTCCCCGTCTTTCGGTTCTCAATCCATTCTGCCATCACTGTCACATTCTACATCAGCTCCGCAATTGCCCGCGGGACCCTCTGGCGTTGTACATACTGCAACAGCGTCAGCCACATCGCTTTTGGCCCAGAGTCACAGGCAGGACATCGTTCTTCTTGCCACTGCCATAATCAGCGTAAGGAATCGCTCTGGTACACTCATTCCATGCCGTGCCTTGCTTGATTCTGGATCGCAGGTGCATCTCATTACTTCTCGCCTGGCTCAGCAGTTGCAGCTTCAAAGGAAAGTGTCGGATGTTTTGGTGTCTGGTCTCGGCGAGTCGCGTGCCACATCGGAAGGATGCTGCGTAGATATCAACCTGGAATCACGCACATCAAGTTATGCCACGACCATTTCGGCAGTAGTTGCTCCCACCATTACGTCCAGTCAACCTAACTGCAATATCGACCTAAACAGCTGGAACATTCCCTGCAACACACAGTTAGCGGATCCCAAGTTCTACAAGTCTCAACCTGTGGACATTCTTATTGGAGCGGGACTGTTCTTTGAGCTTCTCTGCATTGGCCAAATCCAATTGGGAGCTGGTCTGCCACGTCTTCAGGAAACCAGGCTAGGATGGATAATTGCAGGAGAGGTGTCTCAGTCTCGCGCATCAGATCCACGTTCTCCTGTGTTATTTTCAGTTAACCAGTCTAAAGTGCCCCCTCGCACGAGTATTGGACCTCTTCGTCGAGTCAGGCATGGTTTCCGGAGTGGCTATACTAAAGACGTCACCTGGATCAACAAAGGAAATGTGGCTGCCAAAGAAGGATGTTAAAGACCCGTGATCTTCAACGGGGGAGTATGTTTGGTTACGCAGCCAAATAGTGGCCAAATGCATAGATTATAGCCAGTGGTGCAGCAGTAGAGTAAATCCTTATTATTGTTCGTTGTTTGCACTGCCCACTGTACTAAATTGTCATTTACCTACAAACTCATGCACGCATTCATGCTCCCTCACGGCAGCAGCCTATGCAGCCGTTCTCTTTCGCCTCTTCATCCCACACCTTTCTTTCTATCGCCTTTCGCTATCACTCTCTCGATCTGTCGCTCTCTCGCTCGCATTAGGGCACAGGCAATTCGGCCCGCCTGCCCTTTGAATTAGTCTTGATCTAGCAACCACTGCACATCGTCTTGGAATCGAGCTATTCAATCCGACACCGTCTTGAACCGACCCCCGCGTCTTCAATCTGACCCCGTCTTGAATCCAGCTAACTATCCTTTCGACTCTGTATCGCTTATTTACTTCACCACAATAAACTGTGAATATATATATTGAACAATCATCGCCTTTTTAATAGTATCGCAATGCAACGCTACTGAAGAAGCTCAGTAGCTCAACACTCACTCTCGGAACAAAAAAAATATCAAAACACGCAACACAATTTGCCAATTTGTAAGGTAAATGTCCAAATAATTACGGAAAATGCGCCGTGCCTTGGTCGCGAGTAATTAATTTGGACTCTGGAGAATGTGGGAGAAATTGGAGACCTTGCGAAAAGGTGCTGGAGGGCACGAATTTCACTTAATCGCGGATTTTCAAATATGGCACTTGCGCGGAGTGGTGGAATGCGGTATTTAATTATTTGGTATTTTTGTTGAATGTGTGTATGTATGTATATAGTTGGGAGCCAACTATGCAAGTAAATGTAATAAATAAATAAATAAAATAAATAAAAAATTTAATTAAGAAAACACAGGTAGCTGGATGGATACTTTTATTGCTGCTGTAATGTGTATATGTTGGTATGTGTGTGTGTTCACTTGCACTTGGAGTGTGCCAGTGTATATTGTATTAGGGTAGGGCGCGGATGGAATGCTCTTGGAGACCTGTATATCAATGTAGGTGTGTGTGAATGCACTTGCACTTGGAGCGTGCCAATATATACATATATTATTGGGGTAGGGCGCGTATGGAACACACTAGAAAAATATTAATGTATTTGTGTGTGTATGTACGCAAGCCGCTCTCATGGGCTGGAATGTGCGTACATACATAGGCGCGGACTACACTTTTATTTAATATATTGTATTAAATAATTAATTATTTTGGTAAATAATTTGTCCGCGAGTTATGGACGGACACAAGAAACCGACGAAAAACTACCGTATTACTGGTAATTCGAAGTGAAGTACCGGAGAACGGCCGGAATTGCCGATAATATGGCGGTGGCGAAGTTGGAAGCACTACGGATAACGGAGATGGCGAGAGTACATATATAAGACTATATATATGTACTTCGGTCGCGGCACTTTGAACTCGCGGAATTTTCTCTGGAGCACAAACCGCTAAATGGAGGCGGTTTATGGTAAAGAAGGCAAGCGTACTTATCTTGTGATTTCCTGGTGAAGGCGATGCCGTGCTCGAAGGCTGGAGAAGCTTTTGGGGAAGCAGTAAATCCGGCTCGAAGGACCAATATTTGAGCGCAGAGGCGTTGCGAAGTCCCAGGATCAGTTCCCAAAGATAAAAACGATAGGCAGTTCCAATTTCTTCAGTGTTTATTCGTAGGGGTTTTATACACTAATTGTATATGTAATCGCGTGCGAAGGTAACCCGTGTCGCTTAGGATGAAGGAAGCGAATAAGTCTTGAAGTTATGCTCAAGCTGCTGAGGGCTGCTGCGAGCGAGATCGGGAGCGGGAGCGCACGTAGATGGAAGTTGCGCTCAAGCTGCCGAGGGCTGTCGGCAGCGAGAGCGGGAGCGTGATCGTGGGCGGGAGCGTGCCCGTGGTGAATTTAAGCATGAAGAGAGCGAGAAGCGGAAAAATGCTCTTAAGTATGAGGGCGAAAGCGAGGGCAGCCGCTTGCGTAGCTGGAGTGCTAACACTGAGATGTGGCTGGAATGCCCACAGAGCGGTTGCCCCGCCAGCGCCGTCCCCACTCTGAACAATATGCATACTTTCAGGTGTCAGTTCTACCTTGAACATTGGATGTAATCTTTTGCTACTTTTAATTTGGTAGGTGTAGTAATTAATTTGTTCATGTTAGAGGTATTTCGCAACTGATCGATATTTTTGTTCGTCATTGACTTGTATTTTTGTTTCATTTATGTTACCCCTTTTTATGGACGTGACATAGAATGTGTTTGCCCCAATCAGTTATCAGTATCAGCTATTTTTTTGACCAGTTCAGCACAATTTGGCCGTCGAACATTGTTGAGCTACTAAGCTTCTTCAGTAGCGTTGTTTTGCAAGATTATTTAAGAGACGATGATTGTTCAGTTAATATATTCACAATTTATTTTACTTAAGTTAATGTATATGTATTATCCGAAACTAGCGAAAGGTGTGCGAATTTAATGACGAGAGTTAATGATGGGTCGATTGAAGACGCGGGGGCCGGTTCAAGACTGTTGAAGTTGATATGTTTATGTTAGGGTTAGTTTAGAACTCTGTGGCAGGCAGGTCACTGTGCCAGACAGCCAAAAGTTTTACTACGGTGATGATCGAATTTGAAGTGTGTTCTGCTTTTCCTGATGAGCCTCCCCCACAGCGGCTGACTAACGCCGAGAAAGAGCAACGCACCAGCAAGAGCATAAGTACAAGCAAACAAACGGTTATAAAGAGAGACATTAGATTAAGAGATGATCAACTACTCTTTGTGCTGCCATGGGCCGGCGCTTAGCCGAACATACTCCCCCCGTTGAAGAGCACGGGTCTTTAACATCCTTCTTTGGCAGCCACATTTTCTTTGTTGATCCAGGTGACGTCTTTAGTATAGCCACTCCGGAAACCATGCCTGACTCGACGAAGAGGTCCAATACTCGTGCGAGGGGGCACTTTAGACTGGTTAACTGAAAATAACACAGGAGAACGTGGATCTGATGCGCGAGACTGAGACACCTCTCCTGCAACTATCCATCCTAGCCTGGTTTCCTGAAGACGTGGCAGACCAGCTCCCAATTGGATTTGGCCAATGCAGAGAAGCTCAAAGAACAGTCCCGCTCCAATAAGAATGTCCACAGGTTGAGACTTGTAGAACTTGGGATCCGCTAACTGTGTGTTGCAGGAAATGTTCCAGCTGTTTAGGTCGATATTGCAGTTAGGTTGACTGGACGTAATGGTGGGAGCAACTACTATCTACGCAGCATCCTTCCGATGTGGCACGCGACTCGCCGAGACCAGACACCAAAAAATCCGACACTTTCCTTTGAAGCTGCAACTGCTGAGCCAGGCGAGAAGTAATGAGATGCACCTGCGATCCAGAATCAAGCAAGGCACGGCATGGAATGAGTGTACCAGAGCGATTCCTTACGCTGATTATGGCAGTGGCAAGAAGAACGATGTCCTGCCTGTGACTCTGGGCCAAAAGCGATGTGGCTGACGCTGTTGCAGTATGTACAACGCCAGATGGGTCCCGCGGGCAATTGCGGAGCTGATGTAGAATGAGACAGTGATGGCAGAATGGATTGAGAACCGAAAGACGGGGACTCGAAGTGAAGTAGAGTGTGATGTCTGGCACCACATATTCGGCAGGATCGAGAATGACATGCACCCTGCGTGTGGCCTGCTCGGAGACAGTTGGTGCACAGTGACAGCTTCTTAGTTTCCTGAAGCCGAAGTTGAGCGGAAAGATTCCCAAATTGTGAACACGCATAAATGGAGTGTCCTGGATCACCGCAGAATGTACAGACCTTGGAGCTGGTTGCGATTAGACAGTGTTTCCGACTGCTCTGGGTGTACATATCATTTGCGTGCTCTTGGGTTTCCAACCTCTGGCATCTCTGCTCCAGAAACGTGGCGAATTGCTAGCTGGAGGGTATGCTATCCAACGACGAGCATTCCTCCCACTTGGTTTGTGTGGCGCTGTCCACCTTCTGTAGTAGGCTGTGTATTAGGATGCAGTCAGCAATCTGCTCCTTTGTCCCCATACTTTGTAACGCTCGCAGATTGGCATTAACTGTATCCGAAAGGGACCGTAGTTGGGAAACAGATGAGGCCTCGACACGCTGCAAGCTCAGAATGTCTGTGACATGTGCCTGAAAGATGAGACGCTTGTTATTAAATCGTTTGCTGAGTAAATCTAGAGCAATAGGATAGCTGGCGTGGCTAAATTCCAGCGACGAGATCGTGTCCAGCGCTGGTCCCTTTAGGCATGATCGTAAATGCTGCAGCTTCTCGACATTCGTAAGGTCAGGGTCCTTATCTATAATGGAGGAGAACATGCCCCAAAACGAGGAATACTGAGCGTAGCCCCCACCGAACTCAGGTAGCTTCAACTCCGGCAGGCGTGGCCGACTTTGCACGACGACCGTAGTTGGGGCCTCTCCTACATGGTCCGCCCGCATTGTTGAACATGGTAGCATTGTGGGCTGCCGCTTGTTTAACTCTCGCTTCATGCGAATCTCCAGCATGACCACGCACTCGTCAAACTCATCCCTCAAGGGACTACCGATCTCATCGAGATCAATCTTCTCCAGGGCATTATGGTGCTCGTTGAATGAAGCTACAAGATCCGCTAGCAGCTTCAGCCTCACGTTCAGCTCCTCCTCACTGAGCTCGCCAATCCTCTCCTTGCCGACGGCCGTTTCGATTCTCCGTGCCGCCCCTAGCATGGATTGCACCTTGCGCTTGTAGAATGCAGCTTCCGAATCGACGAACAATGGTGAGGGGGCAAGATCGAAGGGGTGCTATTAGAAGCCATCGTGTATGTTCAATAGAAAAGCTGGGCTTAGAGTCACTGAGAGAGTGTAGACGTTAACAGCCGGTGAATAACCTCGAACAGTTTTACACGAACTGTACAATCGATCGCAGCGTTTAAAAACACACAGTCTTGCAGTTTTACAGAGCAGCAGCGAGAGCTAACAGTTTGAAACGCACTGCACTTGTGCATCCGACAACAACAAAGGCATGCACACTGAGAGCACGAAACCGAAACGAAACAACAGCAAGCAAGCAGACCGCAAAGCAGATGACGCGAGAACCGTTTCTGTTGCTTGTGCAAAAACGATGAACCGAAACACTGTGGTTCAAAGCGAATTTATCCAACGAAAATGTTTTTTGTGATACAATTTAAAGAGTTTATGTTTATATCACGTCGGGGTCACCAAATGTTGAGCTACTGAGCTTCTTCAGTAGCGTTGTTTTGCAAGATTATTTAAGAGACGATGATTGTTCAGTTAATATATTCACAATTTATTTTACTTGAGTTAATGTATATGTATTATCCGAAACTAGCGAAAGGTGTGCGAATTTAATGACGAGAGTTAATGATGGGTCGATTGAAGACGCGGGGGCCGGTTCAAGACTGTTGAAGTTGATATGTTTATGTTAGGGTTAGTTTAGAACTCTGTGGCAGGCAGGTCACTGTGCCAGACAGCCAAACGTTTTACTACGGTGATGATCGAATTTGAAGTGTGTTCTGCTTTTCCTGATGAGCCTCCCCCACAGCGGCTGACTAACGCCGAGAAAGAGCAACGCACCAGCAAGAGCATAAGTACAAGCAAACAAACGGTTATAAAGAGAGACATTAGATTAAGAGATGATCAACTACTCTTTGTGCTGCCATGGGCCGGCGCTTAGCCGAACAAACATAAATAGGTGGCGGTCTTAATTTGTTGTCCTTGGGGTTTGGGCGATCTCATCTTCATTTAGGACACTTAGTATCGCAATTCTATTGTTTGCTAGTGCCTTATGTGTGTTCTCGGTTATTTGAGTTGTTTTAGCTGCATTGTTGCTCTTCAAATTTTGTGGGCTGAACTTATTGGTTGGGAGAGATGGGGCTTGTCGCAGTGGGTCGAGTAACGGGCGCTGAGCAATTTCATTGGTTGTTGTGGTCGAAGACTCAGTTTTGAGCGAGGGCATTATACTAGTTGTTGTCGATATTAGCAAATCGCTGGTTAGGCAGTACGAGTCAGGGATATGGGCACTGAGCACTCCATGACCCACTTTGCAATGCAGGGGAGAGAGAGCGTGCGAAAGAGCTGGTGCTCTTATACGTTGACATTAGTTATTTTCTATTAATTATATTAACGTTTATTACACGATTGGATGGTATTCATGGGCAGCACGATCACTAGTACCCATGCCTACCCCGAGCGCTTTTTCGCGAATTAATTCACGATTAATCGCGATTAATTGATTTTCACGGCGGAGCGATACAGAACACAAAAATATGTGAAAATTAATTTGAGCCGAGATGATCGATTGTCAAAAGTAAAAGAAAGAATAAATGAAAATGAAATTTTGAGTTACTTGAGCAAGGCAGGGAAGCTAACATGTACTTTTTTTTTATTACGGGATTTTATTTATCAAATCTTCCCTATTAGAGACTTACGACAAGTATACAAATCTTAGACTAATATATTTATTTAATTAATTACACTTAATTACTTAGAGTACGTTCTAGCTAAGTGTTATTGCTGGGTGGGGACGTCTCTTCGCCGGAGTCGTGTATGGCTAGTGTGCCAAGTTAAAGACTGCGCAAGTCTATTAGGATGGGCTTGAAGCTTGGCCTGGTACTTTGCTTTCACTTTGGCAATTTCATCTTTAACTGATCCTACATTTAAGTCTTTATGGATATTTTCATTCCGTATGTACCATGGTGCCCCACTGATAGTTCTTAGTATCTTCGATTGAGCTCTCTGGATTATTTCTAATTTACTAACGCAAGCATTTCCCCATAGCTCGGAGCCGTATGTACAGATGGGTTTGAGAACTGCATTGTACAAAAATACTTTGTACTCCAGTTTTAGTGGTGAACGGGTGTTTATTAGCCAATGTAGATTACCAGCTATAAATTTAAGTAGATTTCTCTTCGCTTCGATGTGTTTACGCCAAGTAAGCCTTCAATCCAGATGAACACCAAGGTATACAAGGTATATAGGTATACTTATGTTCAGACATAATGGAGGGCAAGTTTGTCTGTTAAACGTAAAGGTGTATCCGCCAGTCTGCGAGCCATTTTTCTAAGGCCACGAGATGAGATGATAAGTGTTCCGTGGCCCTTCTTGGGCACTTGGAGCGACTTAATATGGCAGTATCATCAGCAAATGTCGAAGTTGTTGTTAGGCTGTTTGTCGGTAGATCTGCTGTGAATATGATATACAGTGTCGGTCCAAGCACGCTGCCTTGCGGTACATCAGAAAGGAAATCTTTGCATCTTACTGCGAAACTTCTTTGCTGTAGGTATGACTCCAATATTCCATGGATGTTCTGTGGAAGTAATATTTTGATTTTGTGGATTAAGCCATCTAACCAAACGAGGTCGAAAGCTTGGGTGACATAGAGAAAAACAGCGGAGCAATACTCCCGTCTTTCAAATGCATTTCGTATCTCAGAGGTTATACGGTTTACTTGTTCAATGGTTCCGTGTTTTTCGCGAAATCCAAATTGGTGAGTCGGGATGGCACCGTTGATGTGTAGGTGTTGCTTGATACGATTCAGGAGCAGCTTTTCAAATATCTTTGATAGGCAAGGCAGTAGGCTGATAAGTCTATATGATGATGGCTTGGACTTGTCTTTTCCGGCTTTATGGATCATTGTGATGACTGATTTCCTCCATTCTTGTTGAGTTGCTCCATATAGGATATTTGAGCTCGGTTTTTTTTCATCTTCTAGGGCTCTGCGTAGTAGGTGGTTGGCTATTTTTAACCGCTCTTTCGAGGCAGGTGATCTGTGTGCTTGCCACTCTCGGCGAAGCCTTCTTTTATGGCGTAGCAGCACTTCAATGTGCTTAGAAAAACGACTGCTGTTGAAAAGTTTATTAGATGCTAATATTGGTGTTGAGTGTTTTGCCGCCAGTGACATTGAGTATACCAATGCTTCGACTGACCTATCAATGTAACATGTACTTAGATATTATTTTTTTAAGGCATGGCACACGAGGACGTGTGAGCGTCAGGAAGGCCGTGTCGGAGAATAAAATATATTGTATTTTATAAAGCCTTGTACTCAGATAAAAAAAAACACCTCGCGAACAGAATCAGGGTTGATATTCGTATGAAACCGATAAGAAATTTTTTACGGCAAAAACTGTTTTCTAGGCTCTGTAGTCAGATCAACAAAAAAAAAGGTCGGTATATAGTGGAAAAGTATCCGAAGTATTTGCTTGTTTTTTGGTATGTTTAGACCCACCTCGAAAATTATAACAATTTTATATATTTTGCCAGCAAACACGAAGCAATCATTGCAATAAGAGTACAAAAAACCAAATGAAATATTTTAATAATGAAGACAAATGGAATCTAGTTAATGCAGTATTATATGAATGAAAATTATATGGATATTATAATATATTATTTTTATTAATTTTCATATAATGTATAAAACAAATATTGTTTTCAAAAAATTTTTTCTTTACGGTGTCCGGCACGGGTGGCGCTGCTGCTGCTGATAGTCAGACACATTACCTTGCCAATAAAATATTGGGGAGCCTAGGATTGCCTGGGGAAGAGCGACCCCAGCCGAAGAAGTGCATTTTATTCACTTTAAACAAAACCAAGCAGCGGTCTGAGCAGTGTAACCGTTCGGAATGCAGTGCACTCCTCTGGTCACACTACTGGCCGCTCCAAGAATATATGACATTTTTTTGCTGGCAAACAGTTTTTGGATCTGAGTACTAGGCTTAAACAATAAATCTTAATAAAAGCTAGTTCGGTTCGTTTGGTATAGACTCAATGTTGCTGATAGTTTGTTAGCGAGAGTTGCTCTCAGATAAGCATGGCGCAAGTGTTGGAAAACGAAGAGTGGATTCAGTCCAGTTCTAGGGGCAAAAGAAGGAACACTTGCAACTTTCTGTGCTGCAGAATATTCATTGAGATATAGCGGACGATATAGAGGCGCTTGACAACAACGACCATGGCCCGACACATATATAAAAAGAAAGAAATATGTATAGAAAAGTTCTCTGAAAAAAAGGAGTTTATTGACAAAGTTGCAAAGTCGAAAGCCGACGGAATTTGCACAATATTTATGTACATACACATTTAATTTAGTATATAAATGTCTAAAATAGTGATATTTATGTTAAGTGGTAGTATTGGCTTGAGTCGATAGTCCTCACTCTGATCGCCCACCACCAAGGATTGGTTCATCTCGAAGTGGTCGTCGTTGGTATGTCATTAGTTGAGTTGGTCGGCAGATGTCAGAAAGTAAAGTTGAACAAGTGGTTTCTAAAGTTGTCAAAATCAGCAGTTCTGTTAATTAAACAAAGTCAAAATCTTTATACATTATACAATCATATAACCTACTTGTGTACAATACTCAATAAAACATTGATAATATTAAATTATCTTACATTTATATGAAAGTTTGCAATTTCAAATAAATAAAACAAATAACATCTTATATTTTTATATTTTATTTATTTCCCACACCCACCCCCCACCTCCACCCACTATGCTCTCTCCTCATTTATGTTGCGGCAGGTCAGCTCAGGTCGCTACATCAGACCTCAAAACAAAACGAAAAACGAATTTCGGCTCAAGCGGCGAAAAATTGTAGAACCCACACACAATTATGTGAGAATACATGGCACGCACACATTGACGTAACCTGAAAACTCAAAACAGAAACTGTTTCGGAAAATTGATAATTGACAAATATTTTGTCGTGGTGTATACACACATACATTAGCAATGCTCAGCTTGCTTTCGCTTTCCGCCATGAGTCATACATGCCGAACGGCCAAGCTCCCGACCCGAATAGCTCAGCTTAGAAAAGAAAACTCAGCTGCGACACATTCGTTGTATGAACTGGAACAATATATACTGTATGGTTAGTGACTAGGGTTAACTTAAACAACGTTGGGAAATGTCCAATTTATGTGTAAATTTGCAGAAAACTAACTTGGGTCCTCTGTGTTTCGTGGACAATAACTAACGTCCTGTGGCGTCCTTACAAAAACTAATTATGTCTGTTATTTATCGTAATTGACCGCAAAAGTAATGACTTGTCCCAATCTTGCAGAAAATTGGTCTTTAGTCACATATGAGTTTCGTCGTAAAGCTGCGCTGATGCAGTAATGGATTTTATATTGGGAAAAACTAACAAAGGCAGCGTAAAACACATTACAATTATAAAAAACGAAACGTCAAATTTGATTAGTCATTAAAAATAGAAACTACAACAATGCAATCCAAAGGCACGAAAAGTGATTTTTTTAAATTAATTTTTTATCAGATTGTTACCTTTCCTTAATAAAATTGAAATTGATTACTTAAAAAATAAAACTAAATTTAATAGAAACTTTCCACATAGAGTGCTGTTTGATTAGTCGATTTTAAATGTTATGAATTTTGAAAACAGCAAGTCTTTGTTTTGAAGCACTACTTTTTGCTTAAATATACTTTTCTCCCAAAAAGTCTTTGTCATTGAGTAGATATTTCAATTATCTTATAGAAAATAAGAATTTTGGTATTTTCTGATAAAAAATACAACAACGAAAATTCGGATAGAAAAATAGAAATACAATACAAATATCCGGCAAGATCGGGAAAACTATACTGGGTCGTCGTATATGGGCGGTAATGGTAGGCGTGGTCCGATTCGTACGAAAATTTTTATATATTTAATGAATCCTAATATAATCAAATGTGCAAATTTTCAAGTCTGTATCTATATTTAGACTTTATGCCAAAAAACGGGCTACTGTACCATAGTGCATTGGTAGAAGAAAATACGATAGATATAGACGGTGTCAGAACTCGAACGGAACGAAATATGGTATGTAATGCAGCGTACAATAAGCAAAGATTTGATAAAATTAAGGCAAAAATTTTGAAACTTAGCGTAATCGACCATGCGACAAACGCAACTGGATCCTAACTTTAAAGGTCCATTTTTAGTTATTGAAGTACTAGAAGGTTATATACGTTATATGTTAAAATCTTTATCTAGTAAGAGATGGTACAAGTACGCTCATAAACAGCCGCTAGCTATACCAAGTGAGATAGTTACAGCTGAAGTAGAGCCTGCTGGAGGGCAAGGATGATGAAGAAGTACCATATACTCTGGCACCAGTGGGTGCCGGAATTGAATCTTACACGAAGGCTACGACCGCACCACGATGGTCAACCGATGGCACAAGTGTGGGCTAGAGAGAGTCCACCATGGTGTGCGGCGCGGAGGTTCTAAAGAGAGACCATGACGCAAAATGTGCGTGAGAGCGTTGTATTGTGACAGCAAAAACCTGAGAGCGTGGTATGAGAGATATTTTAAACAGAAATTTAAGAGAAAATAATGTTTATTTTTTATTTTTTTCTCGAAAAAATCTTCCACTTAAAGTAGCAGCACAGAAGAATTAAATAGACCAATAGACTGCTCTAAGAATAAACTATGCAAATCCAACAAAATTTTTAAATTTTCAGTTTTTAGGATAATTATTATTGATAATAATTATTTTTATTATAACACTACTCGACAAAATCGAACTTTTTTTTTCCTCAAGGATCCAAATCGACTTCTTCTGATAGATATGGGGATTTAATTTTTTTTAAAGAATTATGGTTTTTTTTCTATGGCAGAACTTTTTTTTGAAGAATTTTTGAAGTCTGGTATTTTTTTTAAGCTTTTTTCAGAGGTAGCGCTTGTTTTTTCACATAAGCTCTAGTATCTTACGTCTGGTTGTAAAGTACTTTGCTATTTTAAAAAGATAATTAAAACACCTAGAAGTTAAGCCCAAACACTTTGTGATTACAGCTTACCGTCTGGGAAATATAAAGCATTGAAATGCAAAAATGATGATTTTTGTGCGGTATTTTTTACGAAATTTTGACTTTAAAAACTCAGGAAAAGTCGAAAAAAAATTATATCTTGTGTCTTCTATTTTTTTGTGTATAGGTGCGTTAATCTGGCGTCGTTTAAGGTATCGCTCATTAAAATCTATGGAGAGTTTGGAGCTAAAATTCGTTAACTAAACCTAAAATATGGAAAAAATGAACAAAAAATACCTTTTGAAAACAGAAACAGAAACTGTTTCGGAAAATTGATAATTGACAAATATTTTGTCGTGGTGTATACACACATACATTAGCAATGCTCAGCTTGCTTTCGCTTTCCGCCATGAGTCATACATGCCGAACGGCCAAGCTCCCGACCCGAATAGCTCAGCTTAGAAAAGAAAACTCAGCTGCGACACATTCGTTGTATGAACTGGAACAATATATACTGTATGGTTAGTGACTAGGGTTAACTTAAACAACGTTGGGAAATGTCCAATTTATGTGTAAATTTGCAGAAAACTAACTTGGGTCCTCTGTGTTTCGTGGACAATAACTAACGTCCTGTGGCGTCCTTACAAAAACTAATTATGTCTGTTATTTATCGTAATTGACCGCAAAAGTAATGACTTGTCCCAATCTTGCAGAAAATTGGTCTTTAGTCACACATGAGTTTCGTCGTAAAGCTGCGCTGATGCAGTAATGGATTTTATATTGGGAAAAACTAACAAAGGCAGCGTAAAACACATTACAATTATAAAAAACGAAACGTCAAATTTGATTAGTCATTAAAAATAGAAACTACAACAATGCAATCCAAAGGCACGAAAAGTGATTTTTTTAAATTAATTTTTTATCAGATTGTTACCTTTCCTTAATAAAATTGAAATTGATTACTTAAAAAATAAAACTAAATTTAATAGAAACTTTCCACATAGAGTGCTGTTTGATTAGTCGATTTTAAATGTTATGAATTTTGAAAACAGCAAGTCTTTGTTTTGAAGCACTACTTTTTGCTTAAATATACTTTTCTCCCAAAAAGTCTTTGTCATTGAGTAGATATTTCAATTATCTTATAGAAAATAAGAATTTTGGTATTTTCTGATAAAAAATACAACAACGAAAATTCGGATAGAAAAATAGAAATACAATACAAATATCCGGCAAGATCGGGAAAACTATACTGGGTCGTACGAAAATTTTTATATATTTAATGAATCCTAATATAATCAAATGTGCAAATTTTCAAGTCTGTATCTATATTTAGACTTTATGCCAAAAAACGGGCTACTGTACCATAGTGCATTGGTAGAAGAAAATACGATAGATATAGACGGTGTCAGAACTCGAACGGAACGAAATATGGTATGTAATGCAGCGTACAATAAGCAAAGATTTGATAAAATTAAGGCAAAAATTTTGAAATTTAGCGTAATCGACCATGCGACAAACGCAACTGGATCCTAACTTTAAAGGTCCATTTTTAGTTATTGAAGTACTAGAAGGTTATATACGTTATATGTTAAAATCTTTATCTAGTAAGAGATGGTACAAGTACGCTCATAAACAGCCGCTAGCTATACCAAGTGAGATAGTTACAGCTGAAGTAGAGCCTGCTGGAGGGCAAGGATGATGAAGAAGTACCATATACTCTGGCACCAGTGGGTGCCGGAATTGAATCTTACACGAAGGCTACGACCGCACCACGATGGTCAACCGATGGCACAAGTGTGGGCTAGAGAGAGTCCACCATGGTGTGCGGCGCGGAGGTTCTAAAGAGAGACCATGACGCAAAATGTGCGTGAGAGCGTTGTATTGTGACAGCAAAAACCTGAGAGCTATGAGAGATATTTTAAACAGAAATTTACAGAGAAAATAATGTTTATTTTTTATTTTTTTCTCGAAAAAATCTTCCACTTAAAGTAGCAGCACAGAAGAATTAAATAGACCAATAGACTGCTCTAAGAATAAACTATGCAAATCCAACAAAATTTTTAAATTTTCAGTTTTTAGGATAATTATTATTGATAATAATTATTTTTATTATAACACTACTCGACAAAATCGAACTTTTTTTTTCCTCAAGGATCCAAATCGACTTCTTCTGATAGATATGGGGATTTAATTTTTTTTAAAGAATTGTGGTTTTTTTTCTATGGCAGAACTTTTTTTTGAAGAATTTTTGAAGTCTGGTATTTTTTTAAGCTTTTTTCAGAGGTAGCGCTTGTTTTTTCACATAAGCTCTAGTATCTTACGTCTGGTTGTAAAGAACTTTGCTATTTTAAAAAGATAATTAAAACACCTAGAAGTTAAGCCCAAACACTTTGTGATTACAGCTTACCGTCTGGGAAATATAAAGCATTGAAATGCAAAAATGATGATTTTTGTGCGGTATTTTTTACGAAATTTTGACTTTAAAAACTCAGGAAAAGTCGAAAAAAAATTAAATCTTGTGTCTTCTATTTTTTCATGTATAGGTGCGTTAATTTGGCGTCGTTTAAGGTATCGCTCATTAAAATCTATGGAGAGACTTTGGAGCTAAAATTCGTTAACTAAACCTAAAATATGGAAAAAATGAACAAAAAATACCTTTTGGAAGGGTATTTCGCGATCAGGTACCAAATGTACAACCCTTTTTCGTTTGCTTTGTTCCCAATTGGCAGTTGGGCCCGCTGTGGCAGTTGGCAGTTGAGCTCGCAACCTTCCAAAAGGTATTTTTTGTTCATTTTTTCATTTTTTAGGTTTGGTTAACGAATTTTAGCTCCAAAGTCTCTCCATAGATTTTAATGAGCGATACCTTAAACGACGCCAAATTAACGCACCTATACACAAAAAAATAGAAGACACAAGATATAATTTTTTTTCGACTTTTCCTGAGTTTTTAAAGTCAAAATTTCGTAAAAAATACCGCACAAAAATCATCATTTTTGCATTTCAATGCTTTATATTTCCCAGACGGTAAGCTGTAATCACAAAGTGTTTGGGCTTAACTTCTAGCCGTTTTAATTATCTTTTTAAAATAGCAAAGTTCTTTACAACCAGACGTAAGATACTAGAGCTTATGTGAAAAAACAAGCGCTACCTCTGAAAAAAGCTTAAAAAAAATACCAGACTTCAAAAATTCTTCAAAAAAAGTTCTGCCATAGAAAAAAAAAATATCATCTAACCATTTCTAAGCCCCAAATCTTTAAGAAAAAGTTCGTTTTGTTCCTTGAGGAAAAATCGTGTTGACTAGTGTAATTTATTATTAATTAGTATCCATAATAATTATGTTTGAGCGAAAAAATTAAAACTCAAAAATAATTATCATTATCATCATAATATTATTATCAACGAGAAGGAACGTGTGAGTCGCTTCTGGGGACGCGACTCTACTTATACCCGTACTCAGTCAGCATATACATTTTTAAGCATATAATTATTTAGAACTTAAAAAAAAAAAGAAATTTTACATTTACATTTTTTTGCTACATCTGTTATCTACATCTTAAATTATTTATATTATACATCTAACATCAAACAGTATATTCTACATGTACCATTTAGATTCTACATCTCCTCCGCTAGGGGTTGCTCGCGCACTGAACGCGGCAGAGTGTGCGAGCGAGAAGGAAAATGAGTTGCGTTGTCGTTTGTGGTTGGAGGGGGAGGGGAAGCAACTGAAAATTAATTTCTTCATTCTGGCTATAATTATGATCCAATCTAGTTCAGATTTGGCAATCTGGTAGATATGGGCATTCTCTCCGATACTGCGTTTTTAGTTTTATCGTATCTTTAAAATTGTGCCTGCCACAGATTTTCGTTCTTTGTGTGGGCGGAAGGGGGCGGGGCGAAATTCTGAAATACACTTGTAGCAGTGTGATATCACATAAGTCTGGAAACCAAATTTGGTTTCGCTAGCTCTTATAGTCTCTGAGATCCAGGCGCTCATCGAGGCGGACAGACGGACAGACGGACGGACGGACGGACGGACAGACAGACATGGCTATATCGACTCGGCTATTGATGCTGATCAAGAATATATATACTTTATGGGGTCGGAAAATTTTCCTTCTCTGCGTTACACACATCCACTTTTACCACAAATCTAATATACCCCTTAACTCTTTTTTGAGTACGGGTATAATAATGATTATCCAAAAAACTAAAAAAAAAAGTTATTATTGTGTGATTTTTAAATTATAGCTTATAATGATTACGGTCCCTGGTATTTACAATGTGGTTGAAGCAAATACTGATATAGACGTCCCCTCGCAGTACAGAGATGCCGTCCAATCGATGATTCAGGATTTTAACGAAAAGAAGCAGACTGCCGTGTGTCCGATCATGCTGAAGATCGTGCCGGATGAGAACATAGCACCGTAACGACATGCGCCAAGTCGAGTGGCCATTATCGAAGCCGATGTCGTTAAGCAGCAGGTCGATGAATGGGCCAACGCTGGGATAATACGACGCTCATCATCAAATTTCGCCAGTCGGACAGAAATCGTCAAGAAAAAAGATGGGAGCAACCGGGTCTGCGGTTTCCCCGTTCCAAGATGTGCTAGAGAAACGGGTAAATGCGAAAATGTTCACCATCATGGACCTGGAAAATGGATTCTTTCACGTTCCTGTGGAAGAAGGTAGCAAGAAGTATACGGCGTTCATAACGAAGCACGGCCTCTATGAGTTAAACCGCGCGCCTTTCTGCAATTCGCCACCAGTTTTCATCCGTTTTATTGGCGATGTATTTCAAAACCTTATAAATGAAAACATTCTAGACTTGTACATGGAGGATATCGTTATACACGCCGAAACTGCCGACGAATGCCTGGGAAAGCTGAAGAAGGTTTTTGATGCAGCAGCTGAATACGGGCTAAAAATGAAGTGGAAGAAGTGCCGATTCCTGCAGTTGGAGGAGGAGAAATCAAGCCTGGACTGGAGAAAACCAAATCCATCAGAAAGTCTCCTATGCCGCAAAACATAAAATCTGTGCAGTCCTTTTTAGGATTGAGTGGTTTTTGCGTAAATTTATCTGCTGCGAATAGATTTCCAATTTAAAATAGGTCTAGAGGAGAAGCAGGTAGTCGCCAAACTAAAGGAAGCATTAGTGAACGAGCCGGTGCTGAGACTCTATCGAAGGAAAATTGCATCCGATCTTATTCTGGAGTAAGAAACCGTCAGAGTCTGAAGCACGACAGCATAGCTATATACAGGAAGCCAAAGCTATTTTTCTCGCATGCACAAAATTTCGCCAGTAAATACTTGGAACCAACTTTCAGCTCGTAACTAATTGCGCCGCTTTTAAGCAAGAAGGACGTTCCCCGTGAAGTAGACCAATGGGTTCTGTACCTGCAGGACTACGATTTCGTACACAGAGCAGGAGAACGTCTGAAGCATGTGGATTGCCTGAGCCGATACCCAATTGATGTGATGATGGTATCGTTGGAGGTCACAGAAAGAATTAAGAAAGCCCAACAGGAGGATACGATGATCAAAGCAGTTTCCCAAATTCTGAAAAGTAAGCCATATGAAAGCTTTAAATTTAAGGCTGGTCTTGTGTACAAGGTTGTGAAAGACACGGATTTGCTGGCGATACCGAATTCACTAGAGAGAGAAATAATAACCGAGGCTCACAACGCAGGACACTTCGCTGCCAAAAAAACAATGCATGCCGTACAGCAGAGCTATTGGATCCCACATATGGAAGGAAAAGTACTGCATATCATAGGGAACTATATGAAATGCATAATATACAACAAAAAGCTGGGCAAAAAAGAAGGATTTTTGCATCTAATCGACAAGGCATCAGAGCCGCTTCATACTCTACAGGTGGATCACCTGGGGCCGATGGATGCTACTTCAAAGCAGTACAAGTACATCTTCGCGATGGTGGATAGCTTCAGCAAGTTCGTATATATCCCACGAAAACAACAGGCGCAGACGAAGTTCTCATGAAGTTAAGGGAATGGTCTGATATATTTGGAAATCTGGCTCGGATTGTAAGCGATCGTGGAGCAGCATTTACGTCTTTAGTCTTGAGGAGTTTGTGAAGGAAGAGAACATCGAACAATTATGGGTCACTGATAATTTTGACGACGAAAGACAGAATATGCGACAAGAAGCAAAAGAAAACATTCAGCAGGTCCAGAACAGATACAAGGAACAATTCGATAAAAAGCGGAAAGGCGAGAACGGATACAAAGTCGGAGATCTCGTGGCCATACGTAGAACACAATTCACAGCTAGAAGTAAGATGGCTAGCGAATTCTTAGGACCATACGAAATAATTAACGTGAATCGAGGCGGACGTTATAATGTTTGAAAAGCAGCAGCCGTCGAAGGACCAAATAATACGACCACGAGCAACAATAATATGAAACTTTGGAGATTTTCAGTAGAAAACGACGGACGCATGGTCATCAGGGACTGATGACTAATCAGGATGACCGAATGTAACAGGGAGTGAGCAAATCGGCCACTGAAGGAGCATTGGTTAACAGCAGGGACAGCAGAGCAGCAGCGGTAACAGTAGATGAACAGCAGTAACAGCAGAACAAAAAACAACAGCAGATAAGCAGCAAAGGCAGAGAAGAACACAGCAGAGAAGAATATCAGCAGAAGGAGTAGTAAGAAGAAAACCGAAGCAGACGGACAGCGTAGAACAGCAGCACCAGAAATCAGCCGATATCAAGCAGTTCTAATATCAATAAAACTATTCCTTACTAATAACTTACATTTATGGTAGCTCCAAAGTCTCTCCATAGATTTAAATGAGCGATACCTTAAACGACGCCAAATTAACGCACCTATAAACAAAAAAATAGAGGACACAAGATATAATTTTTTTCGACTTTTCCTGGGTTTTTAAAGTCAAAATTTCGTAAAAAATACCGCACAAAAATCATCATTTTTGCATTTCAATGCTTTATATTTCCCAAACGGTAAGCTGAAATCACAAAGTGTTTGGGCTTAACTTCTAGCTGTTTTAATTACCTTTTCAAAATAGCAAAGTTTTTTACAACCAGACGTAAGATACTAGAGCTATGTGAAAAAAACAAGCGCTACCTCTGAAAAAAGCTTAAATAAAAAAATACCAGTTTTCAAAAATTCTTCAAAAAAAAGTTCTGCCATAGGAAAAAATGGAAAAAATGAACAAAAAATACCTTTTTTCCATACTTTAGGTTTGGTTAACGAATTTTAGCTCCAAAGTCTCTCCATAGATTTTAATGAGCGATACCTTAAACGACGCCAAATTAACGCACCTATACACAAAAAAATAGAGGACACAAGATATAATTTTTGTTCGACTTTTCCTGAGTTTTTAAAGTCAAAATTTCGTAAAAAATACCGCACAAAAATCATCATTTTTGCATTTCAATGCTTTATATTTCCCAGACGGTAAGCTGTAATCACAAAGTGTTTGGGCTTAACTTCTAGGTGTTTTAATTATCTTCTCAAAATAGCAAAGTTCTTTACAACCAGACGTAAGATACTAGAGCTATGTGAAAAAAACAAGCGCTACCTCTGAAAAAAGTTTAAAAAAATAATAACAGTTTTCAAAAATTCTTCAAAAAAAAGTTCTGCCATAGAAAAAAAAAAAATATTATCAAACCATTTCTAAGCCCCAAATCTTTAAGAAAAAGTTCGTTTTGTTCCTTGAGGAAAAATCGTGTTGACTAGTGTAATTGGCCAGGTGGTCCGGGCATTTTCCGGGTTTATACAGCATGAGAACCTGCGCGGCTTTCCATGCTTTGGGGAAGTGTCCCAACCTCAGCGTTGCATTCAGTATTTGTAACAGGTACAAAAGCACTCTGAGTGGCAGCACTTTTGCCACTCTGTTATCTATATTGTCCTTTCCTGGGGCCTTTTTATCTTTGCGCAAGCGTATATCCGTCTTTAGTTCCTGGAGTGTGATTGGGGCCACCGTGAGCTCCATTTGGTGGATTTCATCCAGCTTATCAGCAACTAGGCTTGTTCTCCTCGCTGAGGCCGTCTTGAATGGTCTGATATTGCACTCCAGATTATCTGCCAACCGGTAAACAAATTTTCATTTTACATTTTTTTTCTGCTACATCTGTTATCTTCATCTACATCTACTATCTATATTCTACATCTATCATGTAGATTATACATGTAACATTTAGATTCTACATCTCCTCCGCTATAAGGCGCTCGCATACATAACGATGCGAGAAAGAGAATTAGTAGCGGCTCTATTTCTGTTGAAGGTGGGAAAGCAACTGAAAATTAATTTCTTCATTCTGGCAATAATTATGATCCGATCTGATTCAGAATGGCAATCAGGTAGATATGGTCATTCTCGTTTTTAGTTTTATCGTATCTTTAAAATTGTGCCTGCCACAGATTTTCGTCCTTTGTGGAAGCGGAAGGGGGCGAGGCGAAATTTTGAAATACACTTGTTGCAGTGTGATATCACATGATTCTGGAAACCCAATTTGGTTTCTCTAGCTCTTATAGTCTCTGAGATCTAGGCGCTCATCGAGACGGACGGGCGGACAGACGCACATTGCTATATCGACTCGGCTATTGATGCTGATCATGAATATATATACTTTATGGGGTCGGAAACGTTTCCTTCTCTGCGTTGCACACAGCCACTTGTGGTAAAATCGAATATACCCCTTAACTCTTTTTTGAGTACGGGTATAAATAGTATTGGGCATGGTGGGCTGAGATCTATGAGGCCAAGCTCATATGAAGTGGTACCGCCTAGTCTGACGTTTGAGTATTGAGCAAAACTGTTTATGTAGGCATACTTTATAATACTTAATTATATAACATTCATATAAGAGTTGAAAAATGGCTCTCAAAAAATCATTCTACAGGATAATGATCCGCAACACTCAGGAGAGCACGATAGGAATTTGGTTTCATCTGAAAATATCGACGTTTTGCTTTATCCAGCTCAGTACTTTTATCTCAATCTCATCGAAAACTTATGAGAGAATGTCAAATACATTGTAGCAACTTCAAATACGTCAACCAGAGCAAAGTTTTAGAAAGTTTTCAGACGAGTATTGACCCAAATCCTATTGAAGCGTTGTCAGGAACTTATGGACCCACGCCAGGTCGGTGTAAGGCGGTAATGAAATTATAATTATGCCATAATATTTCTTAAGGATCCTAATGCTTACATATTAAGCTTTCCAAAAAGGTATTACATGTTAAATTTGAAATACTGGAAGAATCTCAAAAATAGTTCTGAATGTGGTGAGGTGCCGCACTACTATTTCAATGACTACAGCTGTATATACATATACCAATTTTTTGCGGGCTATTTTGGTTTTTAGTTTCAAACTTTTTGAACTTATCTCATATGTTATTGTTGTTAACTGCTATTTGTTAAGAATTAAATGATAATTATAAAATGAAAAAGTTTGTTTGATTATCTTGTTTCATTGATGTTTTATGGGTGACGAAAGTCGGTTTATTGAACATGCACTCACTTTTGCTCGCCACTGTATGTATTAATATATATAAAATGAAAAATAAATATTTATAGAAAAGTTCTCTGAAAAAAGGAATTTATTGAAAAAATTGCAAGGTCGAAAGCCGACGGCATTTGCACAATATTTATGTACATACACATTTAATTTAGTATATATGTCTATATATATATGTAAGTTTTCAATTTCAAATAAATAAAACAAATAATATCTTTTATTTTTATATTTTATTTATTTCCCACGCCCACCCCCACCCACTCTGCAAATTCCTCATTTATGTTGCGGCAGGTCAGCTCAGTTCGCTACATCAACCCTCAAAACAAAAGCTGCCAAAAATTGTAGATCACACACACAAGCATAGTATGTGTGAATACATGGCACACACACATTTACGTAACCTGGAAACTCAAAACAAACTCAAAACGGTCTCGGTAATAAGAATTGATAAATATTTTGTCGTGTCTGTGTACACACGTACATTTGCGATTCTCGGCTTGCTTTCGAATCTCGTCATGAATCGAACATGTCGAAAAAATGCACCAGCCGAAGACCTGGGACAGAAAACACAGCTGCGACACATTCTTTGTATGAACTGGTACATCTATATACTGTATTGTTAGTTCTAGTACTCATTTCCAAAAAATTGTTGCTAGCAAAATAAGCTATCAATTTTCTAGCGACCAGTGGTGTGACCAGAAGTGTGCACTGCACATACACCTGTGCAACCGCCAGAGACCACCGTGAAGAAAACAATATTTGTTTTAAGTATATGTCAGGTTAATATTTTCCTGGTCGCGTCTTTCCTTGCTTGGATCGTCCATTTTGACTTAGGTACAATTTCAATAGTGAGTTAAGATGCGTAACGCTCATACATTTTAATTGCCATATGCAAACCAATTTTTCGGCAAGCGACGAAATTCGCGCCATCTCGCTTGGAAAAATGTGAGAGCCTACGAATCTAAAAATAGAACCTTGCATGTGTGAGTACACACAGAACCAGCAAGTGCGTATGTGTGCGTACTTGTGCGAAGCGGACGATTTTCGAGACGAAAACCTTTTTATGAGTTGAGAAACGAATTTATTTACAGTCGCTGAATACCCTAATGAAAATTATTCGAATGAACGTTGTATCGCCCCATTTTAACGCCTTCAGATAAACTCCACAGTGATTAATCCAACAAACTATCAAAGATTGGCTTTGCGATTTATTGTATGAATGCAGCTCTCCAGCGATTTGGTTTCGACCCGTCTGTCGATTTTCCGACAGTAAACTAATTTTTTGGCCGGCTTTTCCTCCAGCTAAACCCGCCCCGAGGGTGCCGGCCGGGCAATGGGCACTGCATTATCCCGGATCGGGTAATGCATTGCCGCTTGCTCTGTCCGGGGTAATGCAGTGTCTAGCCAAGGCCAGGTCCAGGTGTTCCCGACCAAAAATTTGGGGGAACTGAACCATGGCAATGGCTGGAGGTGCCTGGCGGGTAGGCATAAAACGCTAGGGGGTGGTCCCCCCGAAAAATATTAACCAGCATGGACCCTCTGGGCCAACAATGGAGCGGACGGAAGATAAAGCAAGGGTTGGGATGTCAACCCAAACGTCGGTGGAAAGCGTGGCTGCTACCACCGGCGGGCACGGGGAGGAGCAATCCTCTCTGCGTGTCGCCAGCGGCCACACCTCTGATATGACGGGAGCAGGTCATATCAGTTGCAATGCTACTGCCACAAAAACGACTCACTCCAGGTTGAGCCGCACAGGTGCCGTGGTCGATACAGATTCGGACCTGGAGAGCGTGCTCTCTGTAACCAAGACGGAGGAAGACAGCCTTCTCCGCTCCCCGGAACCAGGTTCCAGCTCCCCGCGTAGGGAAGGGCCGAAGCGTTCCAAGGAGGGGTTGAAGGCGAAGGCGCATTACAAAGCGGCCCTCAAGATCGTGGGACGGCTCCAGGGCAGGAAGGACCTCTCTGAGGATGAGAAGGCCAAAATGACCTGGGCCGAAGAACGGATAAAGGAGGGCCGGCTGCACTTCTCGCAGATGCCGCAGATGAAGGCATCGACGGAGGGATTTGCCAACAAGGTGGAGGAGAGTCTCGCCACCAAAAGGCAACGCTCGACCGAGAGTGCCAAGAACGACACTCCGGTGAGCAAGCGGCAACGCGGGCCCAAGGTGGCAGCCCCCACACCCAAACAGGCGAAACGTCCCCAAAAGGCGAAGGTCAGTGAGGTGACCAAACGACATTTAATCGTGGCACTCATTGACCGGAGCGAAGAGAATGGCAAAATAACGGCGGCGCGGTGGAAGATGGTGCACGCGCGGCTCGTGGATGCGCTGTTCGCCAGAATGGAGGAGGACCCAACGGCCCCCATGCCCACGTTCGATGGTGCAGGGTGGCTCAACGGGGTGAAAATACTTAAATGTATGGACGACCCCACACTCAAGTGGCTGACGCAAAAGGTCTGCCAAATGGAGGCGATGTGGGAGGGGGCCAGACTGGAGGTTGTGGACAGGGAGCTAATCCTGTCCATACCAAAGGCGAAGGTACTCTTCCCCATCGCAATCCAAGGAGACCGTGCGCTGAGGCTGCTACAGCGGCAGAACCCAGACGTGCCAACGGCGAACTGGAGGATTCTGCATATCGGGAGCCCACTACCCAATGAGGGGGGCCAGAGTACGATCATCCAGATCAGCAAGGAGGCAGAGGACCTGCTGTACCCAAGATTCGGGAAGATGGCGTGGGGGATGGGCAGTGTGTACCTGCGGCTCAAAAAGCGCCACCCCGAGGACAAAGATGCGCACACTCTGCAGGCGGGCGAGGTGGAGAAGGACCTTGGTCTGGACACCATCGTGGAGGCCGCACAGGGTCTTGCGCTGGACTCGGAGGAGGAAGGGGTGGACGGTGACCTGACGGTAGTAGTTAACCCGTCGAGTGGAGATGAGCCAGACGCACATGGTGAGTGTGCTGCAGCTCAACCTCCACAAAAGTAAGATTGCGTCGGCGGAGCTCCTCTTTGCCATGGAGCAAGGGCCCGCCGACATAGCCTTAGTCCAGGAGCCATGGGTTGCCTCAGGCAATGCTGTGGCCGGACTAAAGTCCTCTTACTACAACCTTTTCCACTCACCATCGGCAAGCAGGACCAGAACCGCCGTACTCGTACGGAAGGGCATCCATGCTTACCTTTTGTCTCATTACAGCACTGATGACCTGACTGCTGTGATGCTAGAAAGCGAGGAAAAGCACCTTATGGTAGCTTCCTGCTATATGGCACACGACAGGCCAGCTCCACCGGAAGAGCTAAGGAGTCTGGTGGCGGATGCCAGCCCGAAAGACCAGCAACTTCTGGTTGGTACGGACGCCAATGCCCACCACAGCCCCGACATCAACGACAGAGGTGAGTCACTTCTAGACTTCATACTATCAACTAACCTAGATGTAGCAAACGTAGGGGAGGAACACACCTTCGTAGGTCCCACCTCGTCCAACGTACTAGATCTAACACTCGTAACGGGAAAGAGTACTTTGGTATCTGGCTGGAGAGTCCTTGAAAGACCATCCTTCTCAGACCACAAGTACATTCAATTCAAGTGCGAATTTAAACACTCTCCGAAGATAACTGTTTATAGAAACCCCCGGAACACAAACTGGGAAAAGTTAAAAAAAACAGTTACTTCGAAGCTCGCGACTCGCCCGGGCAGTGAAATCCCCGGAAGACATAAAAACGTCCCTAGAGACCCTGTCCAAGGAACTACTGGATGCGTACCACGCATCATGCCCACCCTCGTGAACGAAAAGAGGACCAAACCACTCTGGTGGAACCGGGACTTATCGCTTCAAAGAAACAACCTCAAAGAATTCTTCAAAATCGCCAAACAGGCGAACGAGGAGATAATCAATGAGGAATACAAAATCCTACTCAGGGAGTACAAGAAGGAAATACGTAGGGCACAAAGAAACTCGTGGAGGAACGAGAAAGGGCTGAGGGCAGTGAAGAAGCCCTAACAGCACTAATGGAAGCTCACTTCCCAGGATGCACCGAGGTCGCTGACGCTACAGAGCATCAGGACCTAGCAACTGAGGAACAGCACCCTCCCACAGATTTAATATCGTCTAAGAGAATCCACTGGGCTATAGACTCCTTTGCGGGTACAAAAGCACCTGGACAAGACGGTATATTTCCAGCCATGCTACAGGCGACCAAAGACGTGATCACCCCATGGCTCTCTGCAATATACTCAGCTTGCCTGAGCACGCGCTATATCTCTATTCAATGGAGGACCTCGAGGATTGTCTTCCTCCAAAGGCAGGAAAGTGCAGCCATATGAGCCCCAAGGATTATAGACCGATAAGCCTTACATCCTTTCTACTCAAAACACCAGAAAAGCTCCATCAGGAATGATGTAGGGAGACTGATGTCAACCAACCAGCATGCCTACAGCAAAGGGAAATTTTTAGAGACGGCACTGCACTCGCTAGTAGCCACCATCGAGAAAGCCCTCCATAATAAAAAGTATGCTCTAGGAGTGTTCGTACACATATCCGGAGCATTCAACAACGTCACCACGAACGCTATTATGGACCGCCTAGAAGCGACCAACACACATCCCGCAATCAACCTCTGGATAAAGAACCTTCTAAGTTGCAGACGGGTGCAATCAGAGTGGGGCACCGCTTCCATGGTGAGGGGGGGGGCTCAAAGAGGCACACCACAAGGTGGGGTCCTGTCGCCCCTCCTGTGGAACCTGGTGGTCCACGACTTAATAAAGAGATTCGAGAGGAGAGCCCCAAAAATAACAGCCTATGCAGATGACATAAGCATAATTATTACGGGAGTATGTCCATCGACCCTCAGCTCCATAATGGAAGCAACACTCAGGGAGATATGTGAGTGGGCAGGAAAAGTAGGACTCAGTATCAACGCGGACAAGACGGACCTCATCCTCTTTACCAAGGGATACAAGGTACCGGCATGGATCCCCCCGAAAATTTATAAAACCAGGCTGACCCCGAAAGCACAAGTCAAATACCTCGGCATAGTACTGGATAGCAAGCTGGCATGGAGGCCCAATGTAGTGGAAAGGGTGAAGAGGGCCACCATTGCGCTATACGCATCCAAGAAGATGCTTAGCAGCACGTGGGGCCTGTCACCTGCTCTAATGCACTGGATCTACATCTCGGTGGTGCGACCGACTCTGCTGTAGGGAGTCTTAGTGTGGTGGCAAGCGACAGAAAAGAAGACGTACAATAAGCTTATGGAAAGGACCCAGCGGCAGGCACTGCTCTGCATTACGGGGGCGCTGAGGTCAACCCCAACAAAAGCTCTCGAAACCATAATCGGAATCGACCCCCTGGACATCCACGCTCAACTGACTGCAGGAAAGGCGGCACAACGCTTAGTAGCATCAGGCAATATGTCTCTACAAGGATTTGGGCACAGTTCAATTGGCCGAGACATGACCAGTATATCTGACTACATGATCCCCCAAACTGGCCTGGATGTAAAAACAACCTCATACATGGGGCCCGACGATTGGAAAAGGCGTCGGGACCAGACTGAACACCTCAACATCTACACTGACGGCTCCAAGATGGAAGGAGGAGTAGGAGCAGGCATATACTGTACAGACCCTGAGATAAGGCTGTCCTATAAGCTACCGGACCAATGCAGCATATTCCAGGCGGAAGTCTTCGCCATACGGAAAGCGGCAGAGGCTGCTCAGTCTACGGATCGTCCACACGACGTGATCAACCTGCTCGTGGACAGCCAGGCGGCGATAAGATCCATGCAGTCGTCGGCGGTCAGTTCCAGAAATGTCTTGGCAAGCAGGGAGGCACTAGATATCCTAAGCACGAAAAAGTCAGTGCGGATCTACTGGGTTCCCAGCCTTCAAGGCATCGATGGCAACGAGATGGTGGACGGTCTGGCTAAGGACGGTGTCGGGCTGGCAAACGACAGAACTGAGAACGTGCCTGTCTCCCTTAGAACGCTCCAGAGCTATTTAGAGAAACGGGCCGACACACAGGCAAGAAGCAGGTGGAGCAGAACCACCACCTGCAGAACCTCAAAAACCATTTGTAAGGAGCGCAATAGGAAACTCAGCCACTACATACTGCACCTCCCACGGAAGGACTGCAGAATGTTGGTGGGAATACTCACAGGTCACTGTCTGGCCGCGGCACATGCTGTCAAACTAGGCATCACCAACAGTGGCAACTGCAGGAAATGCGAGGAATCCGGGGAAACTGAAACCCTGGAACATCTCATCTGCAACTGACCGGCTCTCTCAAGGGCTAGGAGAATATACCTGGATACCGAATTGGTATAATTAACTAAAAAATACTTCAGAAAGAAAGTGTTTATTATTGTAGTGCTTTATGATAAACAACATTTTTTGGTTGGTACTCCGACCCGGGAACAGGCGACATATAACTGGCCATGCGAAAAACATTGATTTTCAAGATTAATGCCACAAACAATTAGCGACTGCCCTTGACATTTATTTATCGACATTGCAAATGCTAGCCTCACTGGAAACTGTAACCGTTTAAAGTTGAATGGCATGTTGTTCGAAATCGAAGGAATCCGTGGAATCAAAACGTCTTCTTCTTTATATTTCCCTTTCAAAATTGTGGCTTCGATGACGTTGTTCATTAATTTCTTCACCGCAAGTCGGTTGCCATTACAAAAAAGTGGCTAGTTTATATTCCGCAACATAATAATTACCGATCCGATCTTTAGTTGCAAATTATGAGGTGGTGGGTACACCGGGCAATTCCATCGAATTTAAGAACTCCGTTGGATAGTTGACAACATCATCTTGGTTAGTAACGGAATCAAGTTAAGTTCGTCGGCTGGTGTTGATCGTGGTATTACTGGTAGTGTTTGGCGAAAATCTCCTGCTAATAAAATCAGTGCACTACCAAACCGGGTTTGGTTCTTTCGGAAATCTTGCAACGTGCGGTCTAATGCTTCCAATGATTTTTTTTGTGCCATCGTGCACTCATCCCAAATTATTAATTTGCTCTGTTGCAACACTTTGGCCATCGCAGAATTTCTTGAACGGTTGCAAGTTGGTATTTCATTTATTTGCATGTTCAACGGCAACTTGAGTGTGGAATGAGCTGTTCGACCGCCTTCCAACAACGTAGCTGCAATAGCTGACGAAGCAAGTGCAAGTGCGATACTATTTTGCGATCAAATCGTTTCCAAAATCAATGATATCAAAAACGTTTTCCCAGTCCCACCGGGAGCACTCTTGATTAAATGTGTCGTGCCTTTGGCGATTGTGCGCTGTCATTCCTAACTATGCCTATTCCTATTAATACTTTGTTGGCAAGCATCAAGCACATGTCTTCAATTCAAATTAATTCTCTATTGTACATTTCTTCTTTTATTTGCAAATTATCATTTAAGGTTCTTACACTCTCCTGATATAATATATCTTCGGCCATGTGATCTTTATATTTGTTTCATAAATCAATCGGTGTTGATGGGAAGCATGTAGACAAAAGTATTTGACGAAATCTTCGAGAGTGTGGTCCCAATGAGTGTCATTCTCGAGCAGTCCCATACGTTGACATGCTTCTCTGTATGTGCCGCACACTACACCATTAACAGTTCGCAAATAAAAACACTCGTCTTGGCTGGGATGCACTGTGTAAACACGTCCTAGTGCATCTGTGGAAAATACTAGTTGGTAATTTGGAACTGGCTGTCCTTGTTTTCGTCGTTGAAATGGGTTTAATGATTGATTCCAGGTATAATATCGTGACATTTCGGAATAAAGCATTGTTCTTGCAAAGTCATCATTCTGGCACATTTCAAAGAAGTTGGTCAATGTTGTCGAAGGTGGCCTCTCAATTCGTTGTAAAATGTTTATCGTTGTAAAGTACACCCTTTGACCATTTTCCAGATGTACGGCCAAATGAACAACAGTGGATGTATTGGAAATGAAAAAATACATCGCCTCATTACTACTGACATAGCGTCCCATCTGAAAATGAGTTATCTCATCGTTTGAATTTTTTGTTCACGTACTTGCAGATATATTTGATTGATTTCACGGAATGGCAATATTCTACATTTATGTGTGCTTTAAATGTTTTGGAGAGTAACGACGAAAACGGAACAACCCAACGATTATCAACATTAATGTCATTCTGATTCACTTTGTTGTTGTCCTTCCGTTGTCGTCAGTGGATCGTCTGCGTTAAAGTAGGACCACCATCATTTCCACTAATAGTTTTTGCTATTAATTGTCTTGGAAAGTGTTTTGAAAATTTTCCATTCACCATATACGGAGAATTTTGATTTAATATTCCACAGGGACCATGAATCATATTTTTTGTAACAATCTCATATAACAATGGATCTTCATTATTATTAGGAATTTCCGCAGATATCACATCGTCGATTTATCCGATCTTATCCTCTCTACCAACCAAATGAGGATGTGTGCATGTGGCAATCCGCGTTTTTGGCTTTCGACTGAATACATCCAACATCGCGTTTCGCCGAATACACGATGCTTAACAATGTAATCCATGAGTGATTTTAACTTTCTTTTGAACACCCTTGCGGTAATTTCGTGGCGATCAATGGGTGAAACAAATATAAAAAAATCTGGTGTGCCATAATTACATACATACGACATAGCATACTGAGCGTATTCACGCATATGTCGCGAACTTCCGATATATGTATGTTGCTGGGAGAAAAGTTGTTCTACCTACATTCTGTGTGTTTCCGTCAGCATTGATAGAATCCCGAAGATGAATGTATTCTTCAGAACGCAGTTCATAGAACTAATTTTTTTTTATTAGTTTCTAGACCTGTGACTGGATTTATCATCTTAATTGAAAGATAGGATATTGTAACGCATCATATGATCGATGTGTTTTGGATACACGCTACAGTTGATTGCTACGCCGATGTAAAACAATATCTCGGTTTTCTAAATTATTCAATTATTGGCTCATTAAAACGTCTCGCGTGTTCTCCTACAGGCTTTGATGGATTTCGAGATTTAAAAATTTTTGTAGTACTTTATTTTTTTATGGTGTAATATTTTTAAAGAATTTTTAAAATCTGGTATTATTTTTTATTGATATTTTCATAGGTAGTGCTTTTATTTTTCACATAACTTAAGTATCTTATATCTGGTTGCAGTTATGAAAAGCCGACAAATGCAGCTATAAATCCGACCCAGACATTTTGTATCTGCAGCTTAACGCCTGAAAGATATTAAGCTTTCAAATTCAAATTTCATCATTTTTTTCAGTATTTTTTTCGAAATTTCAAATTTAAAAACTCGGGAAAAGTCGAAAAAAAAAATTATTCTTGGCCAATATTTTAAGTTTTAGATAGACGCATTACCATGAAAAAAAAAAAATGTGTTGGTCAATTTTTGGACCAGCCTAATATACATATATTTAATGAATTCTAAATCAAATGTGCAAATTTGCAAGTCTGTATCTATATTTAGACTTTATGCCTTTAGATTTTAGACTTTATGCCAAAACAACCGGCTAATGGACCATAGTGCATTGGTAGAAGAAAATACGATAGATATAGACGGTGTCAAAACTCGAGCGCAACGAAATATGGTATGTAATGCAGCGTATAATAAGCAAAGATTTGATAAAAATAAGGCAAAAACTGTAAAATTTAGCGTAATCGACCATGTGACAAACGCAACTGATCCTAACTTTAAAGGTCGATTTGTAGTTATTGAAGTACTTGAAGGTTATATACGTTATATGTTAAAATCTTTATCTAGTAAGTACAAGTACGCTCATAAACAGCCGCTAGCTATGCCAAGTGAGATAGTTGCAGCTAAAGTAGAGCCTACTGGAGGGCAAGGATGATGAAGAAGTACCATATACTCTGGCACCATTGGGTGCCAGAATTGAATCTTACACGAAGGCTACGACCGCACCACGATGGTCAACCGATGGCACAAGTGTGGGCTAGAGAGAGTCCAACATGGTGTGCGGCGCGTTTGATGTCGCGTGGCGGGGGTCATGAGGTTCTAAAGAGAGACCATGACGCAAAATGTGCGTGAGAGCCTTGTATTGAGAGAGCAAAAACCTGAGAGAGTGGTATGACAGATATTTAATGATAGAGTGATGGTATTGTACAGCGGTACAGCGGAACAAAATATTAAAAAAAAAAAAAATCAGAAAAGCATATGATTATAAGACGAAATAAGAATAGAGAATATAAGAAAAAGATGTGAAAATAAATTTAAGTCGAGATATAGATATAGATAGATATTATTATACTTGTATTCGAAGAGTTAAAGGGTACACTAGATTTGTGGTATATGTCGGGTCATGTTCGTTAATGTCAAGCGCCCCTTTTTCATCCGCCATATCTCAAAGAAAATCCACAGCACAGCAAGTCGCAAGCGTTATCTAAAACTGGACTGAATCCTCTCTTCGTTTCCCAACACGCCATGCTCATCTGAGAGCAACTCTCGCTCTCAGAATGACATTTGCTCCGCAGTTTCAGCAGGCACTGTCTCATAAAACTTGGCTGGCAGAGACCAAGGGACTCTGGGACATTCACGTTGGCTTACTTGCGCAAACAGGATTCTTCGTGTATACATCGGAACAGCAATGCCAACACAGTCTCTAAAAGATCTGGCCACTTTCAGTATGAAAGTATACGCACCAACCTGGTTTGACATCAAAACAAAGGCAACTTTGAAGTATAGCCTCATGCACATTTTTAACATGGTTAAAAGGTGTTTATATTTGAAAGATGGTCTAAAGAGCATTGTTTTGAAAACAATACAATTCCTTTTTAGCTCATCCAGAAAATATTTTAATGGCTGTGTTACAAGATGATGCGTCTCATATAAGGGAGCTGGCTATCCGAAAGATACTAAAGGAGGCAAAAACAATTCAAATTCGTGATTTTCATCTTCCAGAACTTTAAGTTCATGCGGCAACTTATTATAATTGGGCGAAAAAAAAATAAAAGAGCCTCCGATGACAATGATGTACTGATTTCCTACAATTTGATAAGTTTCCTAGCCATACTCAAGCTGTAGAAAGATGTGTGAAGCTTGTGACAGAGGCTTCATTGTCTGTATATGGACCAGAAGCTAGGGATGGGTTCATTCGTACCCGAATAAAAGCAAGGAAAGAACTATTACTGTGTTGAGCTAGCGAGCTTTTTCACTAGCGTAGTTTTGCGATATGTTTATTAACGAGACTATGGTTGTTTAGATTAAATATGGTTTATTGTTGTAAACAGTATAAAGGCGATACAGAATCAAAGAGATAGCGAAAGGTTCGAGTTAGATTGATGACGAGTCGGTTGGAGAGTTAGCTGGATTCAAGACGGGGTCAGATTGTAGACGCGGGGGTCGGTACAAGACGGTGTCGGATTGAATAGCCCGATTCCAAGACGATGTGCAGTGGTTGCTAGATCCAGACTAATTCAAAGGGCAGGCGGGCCGAATTGCCTGTGCCCTAATGCGAGCGAGAGAGCGACAGATCGAGAGAGTGATAGCGAAAGGCGATAGAAAGAAAGGTGTGGGATGAAGAGGCGAAAGAGAACGGCTGCATAGGCTGCTGCCGTGAGGGAGCATGAATGCGTGCATGAGTTTGTAGGTAAATGACAATTTAGTACAGTGGGCAGTGCAAACAACGAACAATAATAAGGATTTACTCTACTGCTGCACCACTGGCTATAATCTATGCATTTGGCCACTATTTGGCTGCGTAACCAAACATACTGTTTGAAACAAAATCTCTATTTTTCAACCATTTTTGATTTTATAGTTTTTTTTTATGGTTTAGTTTTTTTAAAGAATTTTTAAAATCTAGTATTTTTTACATGTCATATCTTTTTTCATATCTCATATATTGTTGCATTGAAATCCAGACACTTTGTAGCCGCTGCTTAACGCCTGGAAGTGATTCAAATATAAATTCAAATTTCATCGTTTATTGAGGTTTCTTATTCCGAAATTTTGACTTTAAAAACTCGGGAAAAGTCGAACAAAAAATTTTTCTTGTCAAACATTTTTTAGTTTTAGATGCATTAATTAGCTAGGTATCGTTTGTAAGAATCTATGGATAAACGGCCAAGTTGCAACCCGCAACCTTCCAAAAAGTATTTTTTGTTTTTTTTTTTTCATGTTTTAGGTATGGTTAACAAATTGTAGCCCCACCGTCTCTCCATAGATTATAATGAACAATACCTTAAACGACGCCTAATTAATGCGTCTATCTAAAACTAAAATGCAAGCCAAGCCATGTCATGTGATGCTCAGCGACAGAATAAGAAGAGGCGGAAAAGAATAGCGCATTCAAACCAAGCACTGGAAGTGATGTGTCCAGATCAGCATGATTTCCTGAAATGACTGAGGGATTAGCAATTTCTGCCCTCCCCCCAATAGGCCAATGTCGGGATGGTCTTTGGCCCAGCACAGCTTGAGGTCCAGCGCGATGCCCAGAATTACGTCCGCCAGCAGAGAGCGTGGGTTCGTTTGGATGAACATCGGCCGGAACGAAGCGTTTGCAGAGAACCCACAAGGCCTGAAGGTCCGTAAACGAGGTCGTAGGCTGAGCAGGAACCACATCCGACGCAAGTCCACCTGTGTTGATGCAATCGAGGCCGCCTTCTAACTTTGAATAGGATTCCTCGTCTCCTGCTCCACCATGAAGAGCCGGCACAAGAAACGGATGCTTCGATTGGTATTGGTTTCTGTCGGTCAGTCCGATTGGCTCCAAAATCGCGCACGAATCCACTTGAAATGGGGCCGGTGTGATTCCGTGACCATACGCAGGATGCGGAGTTACGGAAGTGGACCGCTTAGTGATCTCTCCGAGAATGATCCCATTGAGCGTCACAAACAGCTCCTCAAAGTCATCGGCGAGTTCACTCCCAATCTCGTCGAAGTCTAGCTCCTCGAGTTCACTGTGCACGGTTTTAAAAGTGCCGTGCAGCTCCTCGATTTGCTTCAGCCTGCCAACGAGCATGAAGTCGTCGAATAGGGAAGCGTTCTCCAAGACAACTTTTAGCTGCTTCATCCGTTCAAATAACGCTGGTGCTTTCCGCTTTAGGAAAGCCAGACTGTTTCCAGCAGCGGTCACTGCACCGTCGTTCCTCGCATCCATTTCGGCGCAGGCGCTAGAAAACGTTCCTAGCGGGAAGATGACCGCAAAGAAGAACGAACGCTTGCAGTAAATGCAGCAAGAACCGCAAGCAGATCGCAAAGCAGACGACGCGAGCACCGTTTTTGTTGCTTGTGCACAGCCGAATACCGAAAAAACCGTGGTTCAATGCGAATTAAAAGAACGACAAATGTTATTGTTTTTTGTGATAAAATTTAACGAGTTAATGTTTATATCACGTCGGGGTCACCAAATGTTGAGCTAGCGAGCTTTTTCACTAGCGTAGTTTTGCGATATGTTTATTAACGAGACGATGGTTGTTTAGATTAAATATGGTTTATTGTTGTAAACAGTATAAAGGCGATACAGAATCAAAGAGATAGCGAAAGGTTCGAGTTAGATTGATGACGAGTCGGTTGGAGAGTTAGCTGGATTCAAGACGGGGTCAGATTGTAGACGCGGGGGTCGGTACAAGACGGTGTCGGATTGAATAGCCCGATTCCAAGACGATGTGCAGTGGTTGCTAGATCCAGACTAATTCAAAGGGCAGGCGGGACGAATCGCCTGTGCCCTAATGCGAGCGAGAGAGCGACAGATCGAGAGAGTGATAGCGAAAGGCGATAGAAAGAAAGGTGTGGGATGAAGAGGCGAAAGAGAACGGCTGCATAGGCTGCTGCCGTGAGGGAGCATGAATGCGTGCATGAGTTTGTAGGTAAATGACAATTTAGTACAGTGGGCAGTGCAAACAACGAACAATAATAAGGATTTACTCTACTGCTGCACCACTGGCTATAATCTATGCATTTGGCCACTATTTGGCTGCGTAACCAAACATACTGTTTGAAACAAAATCTCTATTTTTCAACCATTTTTGATTTTATAGTTTTTTTTTATGGTTTAGTTTTTTTAAAGAATTTTTAAAATCTAGTATTTTTTACATGTCATATCTTTTTTCATATCTCATATATTGTTGCATTGAAATCCAGACACTTTGTAGCCGCTGCTTAACGCCTGGAAGTGATTCAAATATAAATTCAAATTTCATCGTTTATTGAGGTTTCTTATTCCGAAATTTTGACTTTAAAAACTCGGGAAAAGTCGAACAAAAAATTTTTCTTGTCAAACATTTTTTAGTTTTAGATGCATTAATTAGCTAGGTATCGTTTGTAAGAATCTATGGATAAACGGCCAAGTTTGCAACCCGCAACCTTCCAAAAAGTATTTTTTGTTTTTTTTTTTTCATGTTTTAGGTATGGTTAACAAATTGTAGCCCCACCGTCTCTCCATAGATTATAATGAACAATACCTTAAACGACGCCTAATTAATGCGTCTATCTAAAACTAAAATGCAAGCCAAGCATTAATTTTTTTCTCCTTTTTCGAATTTTTTAAAGTCAAAATTTCGTAAATCTTTTGTATGAATCTGTAAAGGGATCAAGGAATTAAGTCATAATATATGCAATTACATTTGAAAATTTGAATCGAAAGTCAACAAGAAAAATATCATAAAAGCCTTTTCAGGTTATCAACTCTATGCAGCAGAGTGAATTCGATAGTTTAGTATAAACATTAGGCTGGGCCAAAAAATATTTTTTCGAAATTCAAACGGGACACCCCATAGTTTTGTTACCTTGGATTTAATAGTAATTTACATGATATTATTTTTATTTTTTTATTTTTTAGAGGTTGATACCGAATTTTACAAAAAATTTTAATCAAGAAAATTCAAAAAAAAACTTTGTTTGCTGAATGAGTTGGATAATTGGTGAAATCTATTGCATATATATGGATGATATTCATATCGTCATTAATCAGTTATTGGCATTAAGAAACCTGCATAAGTTTTTGCGAACTAGTTAACTAAATATATCAACCTCAGCTAATTTTTTTGATTTTCACTAGTCGTTAATTTTTTAACAGAAACTAAAAAAAACGAGAAGGAACGTGTGAGTCGCTTCGGGGGACGCGACTCTACTTATACCCGTACTAAGTCAGTATATACATTTTAAAGCATATGATTTTTTAGAATTTAAGATTTAAAAAAAAAAATTTACATTTTACACTTTACATTTTTTTGCTACATCTGTTATCTACATATACAATGTATATTATACATCTAACATGTAGATTATACATGTACCATTTAGATTCTACATCTCCTGGTCACTACTTGCAGGAGGGGGCGGGGGAAACAACTAAAAATCAATGTCTTCATTCTGGCTATAATTATGATCCGATCTGATTCAGATTCGACAATCTGGCATATATGGTCATTCTCTACGATATCGTAGAGTTCTTTTTGTTTTTTTCAGTTTTATCGTATCTTTAAAAATGTGCCTGCCACAGATTTTCGTTCTTTGTGGTGACGGAAGGGGGCGGGGCGAAATTTTGAAATACACTTGTAGCAGTGTGATATCACATGAGTTTGGAAACAAAATTTGGTTCCTCTAGCTTTTATAGTCTTTGAGATCCAGGCGTCAAACAAGACGGACGGATGGACGGACAGACGCACAGACAAACATGTCTCTATCGACTCGGCTATTGATGCTGACCAAGAATATATATACTTTATGGGGTCGGAAACGTTTCCTTCTCTGCGTTACAAACATCCACTTTTACCCCAAATCTAATATACCACCCCTTAACTCTTTTTGAGTACGGGTATAAAAATCAAAATACCTTATTTTCAATATGAACTAGTTTCTAAGTTTCAATATTATTTGAAAAAACCGACAAATTAAAATTTTTTTTTATGTATATTTACCCAACAAATTTTATTTTCTTTTCGTGGTAGCAACCCCGAAACATTAAACTTCAAATTTTAAAAAAATTGTCCCCTTGAAAAAACAAAAAATTAATTTTTTGGTCAAATTTTGGCCCAGCCTAATAAACATGTTACAGTATAGATACATGATATGTCTTAGAACATATGTATGTATAAAAAAATTGCAAAGCGCCAAATCTTTCAGTTAAAGTCGGGTTGGTTCGTGGAATATAAAAAATTCGATTTTGCTGCCTAGTTTTATTTTAGAGAAATTTTAAGAACTTAAAAAACTATGGAAGTGCTGGCAAATACAGTGAAACTCACCGTATTATAAATTGTAAATTATAGATTATAAATATTATAAATTGACTAGCAGACCCACGCGCTTTGCTGCTTACGAATTGGATTTTTAGGAATTCATCGAAATTAAACAATGATAATTTTGATGTAATAACATATTTTATTTATTGCAATGCTTTGTGATAAGCAATATTGAAATAGCCAGAAAAGCTCGCTAGGAATTGATTTTTATCGGGAAAGATCGACGTTTTTCCATGGCCAACTGTCCAACCGGATATAAATCTCATCGAAATCTTATGGGGGAATACCAAATACATTGTTGCAACTGCAAGTCCGTCAACCAGAGCAAAGATTTAGCAAGTGGTTCAAAGATTATTGGCTTAAATCCTATTGGAGCGTTGGCAAGAGATTAACGACCCATGTTCGGCCGGTGCAAGTTCGCAATGAAAACCAAATTGATTAAAAACTAAATATTAAAGCTCAAGAAACATGAAGAACATGAAATATATGTTTTTATTTGAGTTTCGTTGTTTTTTTTCAATGTTCTAAAAAAACACTACTATTTCATTGAACAGCAAATTTCATAGGTATTCGGCATTTCTAATGTTTTCTAATGCTAACAGTCCAGTCCATTTAAAAAGGTATTATTTGTTCAATTTGGTTAACTGGAAGTGTCTCAAAACGACATTTAGGCTGTGCCCCAAAATGACTTTTTCTTATAGATTTCAGGGTTTAAACATTTTTAGCAAATTATGGTTTTTGTTTAAAGAATTTTTTTATTCTGGTATTTTTTTAATGTTTTTTTCAGAGGTAGTGCTACTCTGTTTCTTAGTAGGAACAGAGTAGCAAAGTTGGAAAAATGAAGCAAATAGATTAGAAATGTCGCAATCTGTATAAGCGAACATGCTGAAGAAGACGGAAGTAGGAGGAGCTACGTTTAGAGTTGTCAAACCTAAAAAATTGCTTATGATCGCGTTTAAAGTTGAGCTGACATTTAGCCAAGTAATTATTATAGCACGATGTATTAAATAGAGAAATTTTCGATTTTGCAATGGAATAATTAGAAAAATCCGATTGCGACCCAGACCGTTTAAACTTCTTGAACAGACGAGATTAACCGTGGAGTAAACCAAATAGGTCCAGTTAGATTTCTGGAAGGTGAAACTAGAGGAACTAATGAATTGAAGATGGAGTAGTTGTATAGAATGCTTTAGTGGCAGGTTCAATTTTCTGAAAGTCGTCAAGGAATGACCAGTTGATCTGAGAAAGAGCAATATTCAAACTGATCATATCGGCCTTTCTGAAACAGAGGATGGTAGAGGGCTTCAAAAGTGATTTAATGGGACCAGAGGAAGGCAACTGAACGAAAATATTAAGTGTGGGATGGTAAAGGTCCTCAGGGAAAGATAGAGAAGATCCTCTGCAGACCAGAGTACTCGATGTTTCGGTGGTAAAAACGAGGTCTAAGAGCCTGCCCATATTATTGCGTATAGCATTTACTTGACCCAACTATGTATCGGACAAAGATTCTACAAAATCATGTTAGGTAAGAGTCAGCCGAAGGAGACCAGGAAATAATTGGTAGGTTGAAATCCCCTAGAACGATAAGACGATCGGAATCATTAAGTTGGGACGAAACAGACTGAAGATATAAGACGTGAAGCATGTAGGTAGAACATTCGGAGGATTTTGGAATGTAAGAGCAATATATAAAAAGATTGAAAGAGGTCATGCGAAGTTTAACTACAATTATTTCAATGCTGTTTTCCCCTTCGACGACAAAGAGATGAGACGCTATGTCCGAGCGAACGGCAACCAGGGCACCGCCACCACGAGTTGGACGATCCCCCTATATATATTAAATTTGTCAAATAGAATTTCGGAACTATAAATTGAGGAGTTCAGCCAGGTTTCAGAAAAAGCGATCACATCCGACTCGAAAGAAGCACTGTCAGTATACAACTTGTTCAGCTTGCTACATAAGCCACGAACATTCTGATATGATATCTTTAGAGCCAGAGAGTATTTCGTTTTTTGACGGTGAACGATGGACGGACGGAAGTTGAAGCAGACGAAGATGGAGGAGGGAGGACACCCACTCGAAGTTCAGGGTTATGGGAGCGATTAGTAAACGTATGACAAATTGTATGTTGACATGTTTATCTGGAACCAGAATTTTGAAGGAGGAAATTTTACGTTTGACTTTTAAATTAAATTTAGTAACTACCAGACCAGAGGAATTATCAATATTAAGTTAAGAATAGATAAAGTCTCTAACCAGAACTTCCGTGGCCGATGCCAAGATTCGAGAGGCGAAAGTAGATTTTATTGGAGCGACAACAGTGAAATGTTTAGCAAAATGGCTGCCAGCGTCTCTATTTTCTCTTTTGGCTGAATAAATAATTCACACGCATCAGGAAAAGTCCAAACCTCAAACTAAGACACCACCGGAACCATTGAGGATGAGTTAAATGAACTCATCGGCACGGATCCAGATTTAAACATCTTTCTGTAGTCCATTTTCAAATTCAATTCATGTTTTCAAATGACAACCTTCGGAGCAACAGAAATAATCAAGAATACCGCGGAAAATGGTCAACAATACAATTCCACATAAATCCATATGGTCCATAAATATTCAGGTGCTGCGAAAATACAAGAATTGCTTGAAGAATTAGAGGTAATAACGAAAAATTGACTCCTATCAGAACAACAACGAGATCAAGAAGTGGCTGATGTAGTTTCAAAATATCAGAATAATGAATTGCAGGATCAGATTGCAAGTACATATGAACAAAGAGCGTGTATTTTAAATAAAAAAATAAGAAGGAAATTTCGAACCTTGTGCCTACTTCTGATACCTGGGGCTTTCAGATGGTGTTATTAATCACGTACACGAAGCTATAATGCATTTTCGCTGGGAGAAGACTTTAGATAAAGTGTACACTCAGTATTGGTTTCAGAATATGTCGAAGTATGGGTGAAAGTTTGTAGAAAATTGAATCACATGCAAATTATCAAAACCTGCCACAGGCAAACACACAAATTAAGTGGCAAGAATGACCTAAAGATCGATGCATTCACTAAGTTTGTTTATCTCTATCACGCTTTAAATTTAGATACAGAAGAAGATACAGATGCATTGGGGCAGTAAAGTTAGCCATATCCTTATTCGGGGTACTGTATCGTATAATCGCTGATCAGGGCCGGAGTTTTACAAGTAACGATTCCCGTCCGTTTTGCGCAGCACATAAAATTAATTTTCATTTGATAGCAACTGGTGCTAGTCGGTCGAATGGGCAGGTAGAGCGTGTTATGAGTACCATGAAGGCAATGTTGACGGCTGTAGAGACAAGTAAACGACCTTGGCAAGATGCGTTAAAAGATGTTCAGTTTACTTTAAACTGTACAATTAATCGAGTTACTAAAGCAAGTCCATTGGAAATGTTAATTGGCAAGTAATCAAGACCATTAGGCATGATGCCATTCGCACTATGGTCCAGAAGACCCTTTTTTTTTTGTCATAAAGTGTAAAAATATAGATACAGACTTGAAAATTTGAAATTTTGGTTATATAGGATGCATTAATTATATACAAAATATCGGACGAATCGGACCACGCCTACCCTTACCGCCCATATACGAATCAGTATAGTTTTCCCGATCTTGCCTGATATTCGGCAATGTGTATTTTTGTATCCGAATTTTTTTTTTTTATTAAAGATAAGTGAAATCAAACAGCACTCTATGTGGAAAGTTTCTCTTAAATTTAGTTTACTTTTTAAGTAATCAATTTCAATTTTATTAAAATTAATTTTATTATCTGATAAAAAAAAATTAATTTTAAAAAAAATATAACTTTTCGTGCTTTTGGATTGCATTGTTGAAGTTTCTATTTTAAATGACTAATAAAATTTGTCACTTGTCACGCTGCCTTTGTTAGTTTTTCCCAATATAAAATGCATCAGCGCAGCGATCGTTATTACACGGCTCTACGACGAAACTCATGTGTGACTTCTGATGTAGCGACCTGAGCTGACCTGCCGCAACATAAATGAGGAAAGGGCATAGTGGGTGGGGGTGGGCGTGGGAAATAAATTAAATATAAAAATAAAAGATGTCTCGTTCGCGGATGCATCCAGGTTTAATCAGCACCAGCAAGCATGGCACAAAGGAGGCCAACAGAACGCATCATACCTCCCACAGGACTATAAAAGCTATTTTCTGGAACTCCAAGGCAACCGCAGGCAGGCCACCTCCCACGCCCAAGATCAATGCCCTTCCTCAGGTCCCCACCTGGATGCAGGGACCATTACTGTTATGTTTTAGGGACTACAAAAATCCGGTGCAGATCTAGAAGCAGTAGTTGTAGGGATCCTCCAAAGCTTGGACAGCACAAAGCTGCTAAGCACAAAAGCACCTCTTACACACATTCAGAGATTCACAATGATGTCGGACCTACGGATCGGACTCTGGAACGCTCGCAGCATTGCTCACAATTCCAATGAACTATCGCTATTCTTGCGTGCTAGTCACAGAGACTGATAGAGGGACGGCATTACACGATGGATGGCTACGATGTATACAGAGCGGATCACCCGAGAGACAGGGCCAGAGGAGGACCTGCTGTCCTCATAAAGAGTGGAATAACGCACTACCACCTGCACGCGGTAAGACTAGTGCAGATCCAGCTAGCAGCCGTCATGGTGGACACCCAGCGTGGAGAAATACTGATCGCAGCCGCCTACCTACCACCATCAACCCCTTAGACCAGTGCGGAGTTCGACAGCTTGCTTAGCCAACTTGGAAGCAGTTTCATCATTGGGGACTTTAATGCTAAGCACAGAATCTGGATCAGTTACATAGGAGACTGCAGAGGAGCGGCACTACACAACGTAGACTTTTTCGTCTACAAGTCTATCCCCAGCAACTCCCCAGCGATCCCCTCCTCAGACCGTAAGAAGCACGAGCAAAGCTCTGACCACTTACCACTAATCGCTAAACTAGCGGGTACTCTCCAGATTATCCCTGCCTAGACGAGGATACTCAAGACTGGAATAACCACAGCCCTGTTCAGATAAATTCTGGAAGGCTCCCTGGACCTAAACACGGAGCTGAGGACCACCGAGGAAGTGGAAGGGGTCATTAACTCATTTGTGGACAAGGTCTGCGAGGCTGCTGCAGCCTGCTGCTGCCGCACAAGGTCACCAAGTCACTCAACCGTCGCCTATTGGAAGTCGCAGAAGATAAAACCCCTGATAAACCTCCTCCTTCCTGATTATTGGAAGCTTCCTAAAGGACGGAACGTTCCAAGTCGCAAAGAGCAGTTTCCACGGTGAAGGTGATTGAAGCCGGAGTCCCGGAAGGCAGCGGGCTAGGGCCAACGTCCAGCGGTACCTTAAAAGGTTTGAGAACTGGGCATGAAGGTGGAATATCAGTGTGAACCCTGAGAAGTGTGTGGTAGTGACACACACGCTTAGGTACGGAACGTGCTCATTTTCTTCATGGCAAACTATTGGAGCAGCGGAAGGAACATAAGTACCTGGGAATTACGCTGGACCTTTGCCAGCCACACAAGGATGATCAGAAGCGCCTTGGAAAGCAAGGCTAGAAAACTCTACTGGCTTCTTAAGCCTAACAACAAGCTCAGCCTGGCATACAAGATCCGCATATATAAGGTAATCCTGGCGCCTGCATGGAGGTATGGCATCCAGGTTTATGGTATCGCAGAGAAAACGAACCTGGACAAGATCAGGGTGTTTCAGAACAAGGCCCTCCGAAATATCTGTGTTGCTGAATGGTATGTCCGTAATAGAGACATCGCCAAAGGCCTTGGGGTCCGAATGAATTACCACTTCGCCCTTTATTTATTACTGTGGACGGTATCACCACAGGCCCTAATAGCTTTACTGGCAGCACTGGCAAAATGCTCAAAAAATGTCGTAATTTTAAAACCAGAAGCTTTTGATACCATATCAATTAAATTGCCAATCGTCGATAGTGGTTTATTAAGCAGCGATCAAAAATATCTGTATTACATTTGCTCCGCAGTTTGAGCAGGCACTGTCTCATAAAACTTGGCTGGCAGAGACCAAGGGACTCTGGGACATTCACGTTGGCTTACTTGCGCAAACAGATTCTTCGTGTATACATCGGAACAGCAATGCCAACACAGTCTCTAAAAGATCTGGCCACTTTCGGTATGAAAGTATACGCACCAACCTGGTTTGACATCAAAACAAAGGCAACTTTGAAGTATAGCCCCATGCACATTTTTAACATGGTTAAAAGGTGTTTATATTGGAAAGATGGTCTAAAGAGCATTGTTTTGAAAACAATACAATTCCTTTTTAGCTCATCCAGAAAATATTTTAATGGCTGTGTTACAAGATGATGCGTCTCATATAAGGGAGCTGGCTATCCGAAAGATACTGAAGGAGGCAAAAACAATTCAAATTCGTGATTTTCATCTTCCAGAACTTTAAGTTCATGCGGCAATTTATTATAATTGGGCGAAAAAAAAATAAAAGAGCCTCCGATGACAATGATGTACTGATTTCCTACAATTTGATTAGTTTCCTAGCCATACTCAAGCTGTAGAAAGATGTGTGAAGCTTGTGACAGAGGCTTCATTGTCTGTATATGGACCAGAAGCTAGGGTCCATTCGTACCCGAATAAAAGCAAAGAACCAACCACTGTTTGAGACAAAATCTCTATTTTTCAACCAAAAAATATATATAGAATATTAAGTACTTTAAGCTAATTAAGTTAACATTTCGCTATTTCGCCTTTAATACTATTAACTTTAAGATAAATACACGAAAATAACATTACTCGACAAAATTGAACTTTTTCTTCCCGCTGTGGACCAAGACGATTTTTTCTTAAATTTTGACTTTAAAAGCTCGGGAAAAATCGAACAAAAAATTTTTCATGGCAAACATTTTTGAGTTTTAGATGCATTAATTAGGCGCCGTTTAAGGTATTGTTTGTAAGAATCGATGGATAAACGGACAAGTTGCAGCCGTTTCACAAAACGACTCAAAACTCATTTTACCTGAAAAATCCCGTACGGTACGTTGCAGGTCCAATGCCAAAGGAACACGTTCAGTTACCAAAAATGCAACCCCTTTTTTGTTTGCTTTGTTCCCAATTGGCAGTTCGGCCCGCAACCTTCCAAAAAGTATTTTTTGTCTATTTTTTCATGTTTTAGGTTTGGTTAACAAATTGTAGCTCCACCGTCTCTCCATAGATTATAATAAACAATATTTTAAGGGATGCGTCTATCTAAAACTAAAAATGCATGCCAAGAATTATTTTATTTTCGACTTTTCCCGAGTTTTTAAAGTCAAAATTTCGGGAAAAATAACCCAAAAAATGATGAAATTTGAATTTGAAAACGTAATATTTTCTAGGCATTAAGCCGCAGCTTGTCTGGGACTTAAAGCTGCATTTTTCAGCTTTTCAGAACTGCAAAGTTCTATGCAACCAGATATAAGATACTTAAGTTATGTACAAAATAGAAGGACAACCTATGGCTCTGGTGGCGGTACCAATAGTATCAATTTGACTTGACCGCTCGCGCAACACAATCCAGTAGCTTCATTTTTTGACTTAAATGCCTTGCAGTATTAGAACACAACGTTCATTTGTCCGATAGCAACGATTTTCTGTGAACTGTAATCTATTACCGCGTTATAATTGAATGCAGCTCGATAGGGGTCTAAAGCAACATTTCTATATTGTTGATGATTTCGATTCCATCGATTCCGTTCAACTTCATTCCTCGCTTCGCGTTGCTCGTCGGTTTGAGGTGCTCTTCTATATCTGTGACTTGCAGAATTGTGAATATGCGAAGCCTGTACGTCTAATTGCTGGCATTTTTAAAAACGAAAATTCCTTTGTAAATTAAAGAAAACTATTGCAACGCGTCATTTGATCGAAGTGTTTCGTATACAAAGCTAGCTTTTCTGCTGATAGATCCCTCTGTCAAAGCTATAACCATTTGTTCACAATTTTTTCCGCAGCCAATATATCGGGGATTCTAGACCCTAAAACCTTCTCCTGACAATAACCAACACAACAAAAAAAGAATAAGTGAAATCGGTCCAGCCGCTCACGCGTGATGCCGGGACCAAGGGAAATAGGGATTCATTTTTATATATATAGATAGATATCCCATCATTATTATCGAATATATGTACCATCTTAAAAGAAATTATCATTGAAGGGATATATACAAATAAGAGTTTTTTAATATTGGGCTGGTAAGCGTCTTGCAAAATTAACTTACACTTATAAAATGAAGGGTATATTTCGGGAGCGCTGTAAAAAAGGTATGCATTAGGCTGCGCCAAAATTTTACCAATCAATTTTTTTTCTGTTTTTTCAAGGGGACACCCCCAGTTTTGTTCTTTGTTATTCAATAAAATTATAGAATTTTTTTTTAAATTTTATTTTAATGTTTTGGGGTTGCTACCACGAAAAGAAAATACACTTTTTTAGTTAAAAATACTTTAAATTTTACTTTAAAAAAATTTGCTGTATGAGTTGGATAATTGGTGAAATCTATTGCATATATATTAATACCATTCATATCGTCATTAATCAGTTATTGGCAGTAAGAAACCTGCACAAGTTTTGCGAACTAGTTAACTAAATATATCAACCTCAGATAAACTTCTTGATTTTCACTAATCGTTAACTTTTTAACAGTAACTAAAAAAAAAATAAAATACCTTATTTTCAATATTAACTAGTTTCTAAGTTTCAATATTATTTGAAAAAACCGACGAATTAAATTTTTTTAATGCATATTTACCCAAACATTTTTATTTTCTTTTCGTGGTAGCAGCCTCCAAACATTAAACTAAAAATTTGAAAAAAATTGTATAATTTTATTGAATAACAACGAATAGAATTGGGAGGTGTCTCCTTGAAAAAACAAAAAATTAATTTTTTGGGTAAATTTTGGCCCAGCCTAATGTGCACACATACAGTCGTCGCGACGACTCGACTCGGCTGTAGCATCGGGAGAGGATCAACTTCGTGTGCCTTCAAATGCTGTATTCATATGCAGAGGTATGCAGCGGCTGGCTCTAGAGCGCTCTCTCTCTCTAAAAAGAGCCAGGAGCCAGCTCTAAAGCAAGCCTGCAAAATTCGTGTGAAGAAATGTCGTATGGCGTTATGTGTCTTATTCGTATATTGTCTTTTATTAAACTCTCAAACGCAACTACTTTCTCGGCATTGCAACCAGAGATCTGAGAGAATTATTGCGCGTCTCTATATTTGTCCCCCTCAGAATCATTACTGCAGAGGAACACGCTCGACGTGCGCTCCCTTTCTCTCGCTCCTTTGATCCTCTCTGAGTGAGCTCCTTAGTACAAACTCGCTCTTGAACACTTGGATTCCTTAAATAGATTAAATTTGTCTGCATTATTTAAATATTTACAACTAAAACTAAAAATAAAGAATAATAAGACAAAAAGACAATTTTTTATACTGGTGTGTAGAAAGGGATACTCCTTATAGGCAAAGCCAAGCTAAAAAGTCTAGACATGTGAAATCATGTCTGAAGGTCGCGGGTCCGACTATTCTCCAACCCACCACACCACAAGCTCAGGCCACGGTGAGACACCAAACGGAAACCCAGAGGATCTAACAGCTCTCCACAGGAACTGTGGCATTACTTACGCAGAATTTCTAAAATCAGTGAAGGGAGACGCAACACTGAGCGAGGTCAGTGGCGATGTGGAGAGCATAAGAAAGACTCTATAGGGTGATCTGCTGCCACGCCTTAACAAAGCGCCAAACCATAGCGCAGAAGAGGTGAAAACGGCCGTGAGAAAGGCTCTAGGGGCCAATGCAGTCTTACGAGCCCTGACCGAGCAAGCAAGGCTCGACATCATGGACCTAGACGAGGTCACGTCCAAGGCGGAGGTACTGGAAGCAGTCCAGATTGTACTAGATGCAACAACCATCCCCGAAGACGCGGTAAAGTCCCTAAGAACTGCCAGAAACGGAATGCAGAAAGCCACACTATGACGGCCGACAAGCACTGCCAACATACTTGTGGCGAAGGCAAAAATAAGGATCGGATGGGTAATATGTCGCATAAAGACAATAATAACTCCAAACCGCTGTTTTAAGTGTCTGAAATTCGGGCATATCTCGTTAAACTGCACCGAAAGAAAAGATATCCGAGGAGCATGCTTTAGACGTGGAAGAAAAGTCCACGAGGCCAGAAACTGCAGTACTCTGCACACAAAAAAAAAAAAATCCCACAGACCATGCGTTTGGAAGCTTTAAGTGCCCGGAGTACCGCGAGCAGTAAAATTATCAAAATGCTAAGACTTTTCCAACTAAGCCTAAACCACTACAGGATGGCCCACGACCTCCTACAAGCTGCTACTTGCCACCAAGCTGGCGACTTGAGGAGTTCAGCGCCGCAGTAGAGAACCTGTCTAGCTATATCAGGGCACACTTGCCATCGCTTATAGCGGGCGATTTCAACGCCTGGGCTACTGATTTAGAGTTCACCACAACGATCGCCAGAGCCCGAGGCTTGGTGGAGGCTTTCGCCTCACTGTACATAGTCCAGTCCTCGCTCAATGTTGTGTCTCCTTTCACTGATTTTAGGTCTCCGTCTCCGTTCCGGCTCCACGCCTATGTTTAGCAGAGCAGGTGCCACATCGATTATTGACCTCAACTACATAAGCTTAAGCCTGGCAGCGACCATGACATGGCAGATCAGCGAGAAGTATACCTCGAGCGAGCACAGTGCCATCCTTTTCACCATGCAGACCCGCAAAGCTGCCACAAGGACTGCCAATGAATCAACCCTGGACATACCCGCTTTTCGGTCTGCCATAGCAGGACTAGCAGATATGGAAGGTGAAGAAGATGAGGTGGCCAGCTTAAAGGGGAATGCGAAGCCAGCATAGAGCGCAGCAAAGCACTCAAGATTCATAAGTCGATTTATTGGTGGAACCACCATAGAGAGGAGGCCCGCCGTAAATGCATAGAGCATACAATAGATCCCGCGGAGCAGAAAACATCCAAGTCCTCAGAGAGGCATACACTCAAAAGCGGAAGAATATGAAAAAGGAGATAAAAAAGAACAAGAAACGATGATTCCTAGAGCTCTGTGACCAAGCAGAAGACGATCTCTGGGGCAAGCAATACAAAGTGCATATTATTATTTATCATTCTTATATCCGTTAAAGAAATACCCGATATAAAAGGAAATAAAAACAAAAGGAAGGTTGATTGCACATCCTTCCCGCAGGTTACGATTTATCCAATATTGCGAAGTACATTGTCGACCCCAGGTCCACAGCGGCCACAAAAATTTTTGCTTGGTTTTATACAATTGAAATTTTAACAGATTTCTGTTTGTAAACAAACACAACACAGTGTAAGATCATGCAGCTTGATCACTTTGTTCACACTGGGCACAGAGCGGAATGTATAGACCTTTCGGTGGACGGAAGACTTACCGCGCCTGAGCACTAGGCTTAAGACGCAAAATTAAGTGAAAACCGAAACCTGTATGATAGATATGCAACTAGAGATTTCAGTTTAAAAAATCGGAATAAAAATATAATAATATAAAATAGCTTGGGTTTTCACAAAAATAAATACATTTTTCATCATGATACTATTACGAGGGGTGCTATTTATGTTTCTGGCCTAGGTCACTTCTCGTCGTACTATGACCATAAAAAAGACTCGAGTTTTATCAATTAAACATACCTAGAACTTTTTCATATAAAACCACGTTGGATATCGAATAACAATAAAAAAAAATTAATCTCAGGCGAAAATTGAAATTTAGACATGAAAATGTCTTTGTCATGATTTTCTACCATATTTTAGGTGGATTTTTAAGCCATGAATGCTTATATCACCTTAGTTCAACTTTTATTGATGAATCACCATGCATTGCCAATGTTTAAAACTGGTATCGCGAACTCAATCCTGTACGTCCTTCGTTGCAGGACGAATTTCGGTAAGGTAGTTTAAAATGAATTTGTGTGCCACAAAAAATCGATGCCGTGTGCGAAATTACTGAGCAAGATCACATACTGTGAGATTGAGGTATCCTTGCGCATTAGTATGACGACCTTTAATAAGATTTTCCATGATCACCTCGTGGAAAAATAGGTGTCACTTTTCCAAAAATACGACCGTTGTGCTTTAAAAAATTATGTTTAACATCTATAAAGCGACGAGTTATGAATATATAAATATTAAAACGAAACAAAATCAATAATCGACGGTATGGATGTTTTAAAGGAAAAAAACGCTGATTAGGACTATTTTATAGATACTTTTTCTGAGTGCCAAAAGTGTTGTAAAAATAGGTTCAAATATTTCAAAAAAGGCTTGCTATTCCTCGAGAATGTTGTCTAAAATCATAAAACCATTTTCAGACGCCTAATTTGTGTTTTTCATAGTTACGCCAGAAACTTAAGTGGCAGCCTACGTACAATAAAATATACTAGTATCGGAATATACCGTTAAACTGACTTTATTAAAATAAATTAGTCTTTTGTTGCTTAATGAGGACAATTTGTGTATATGTTTATCTCCACCACAAAATCTTCAACCGTTTAGTAATATATTTAGTAATGTTGATGCTTTCAACTTATTCGGAACATTTTAACTGAGTACCGGCTGTAAGTATCGCTTTTAATTAATTATTTAAATATGTAAAGTAGGCACAAGATAAATTTCCTTAATTAACTCACATTACGATAATGACATTCCAAAATGGGATGGGAAAATTGTGAAAATGTAATTTTAAATAAAAAAGTCAACAACAAAATCATAACAAAAGTCGGGTTCACGCCAATCAGAGAATAGACAAAACCGGTTTATGCTGGACGCATCGCATAAAGTTGTTTGCATGTGTTGGGCTTTCGGTATGCTGGTACACAGCACAAGCTGTGTATGGATACAAGAATTAGTTTCCTATGCTGGGAGCAATTACAAAAACAAAAAAGGTCGCGGAGCAATGTGCCTTGGCACCCCTGTACTATATAATAAAGCAAAGTAGAATATCGTGATTAAAACGTGTTCATTTAAAATTTGTAGAAGTGCATACAAATTTTCTCGGATGAAGTTCTTGCTGTTTCTTAACTAAATTTAATTAAAAAGAAGAAAAATGAAAGCGTCATGGCCCGATGAGTACGATATCCTTGCAGGTTGATCTGTCTAGAGTATGTTATGTGATTTAGTCATTGTATATCTGTAAAAAAAAAAAACCTGAAATGCATTTGTTTCGAATATCTCTCTATTATATATAACTAGCTGTACCCTGCCACGTTTCGCTGTGGCACATTCCCGTTTCGTGGATAATTTCTTGAATGTAAATGTAAATATTTTTTGTTTTTCCTTTTCCTACGTTGATATTAAGACTATCTAGATTACCGACACGGAAACACGTAACAAAGTTGTCCATATGAATTGTATAACCAAAAACACATGAACCTTGTTAATTGTGATTTCAAAAGTTAATCGAATCGGGACTTGCAATCGTTTGAATTAAAATGGCGTTTATCTTCACCTTTACACGGTCGCGTCAAAATCGTTGCTTTCACTTAAAAAGTTTTTGCTGATTGATATTTAGTAAAATTATAATTTTAATAGCGACTTTTAAATTTAATATGTGCGGTGGCATCCCTGAAAAATCCAGTGAATTAAAAAATTGTCGGATAACACTACTCGAACTAAATCGAATTTTTTTTTCCTCAAGGAACCAAACCGACTTTTTCTGATAGATTACATTTTTTTTTAAGAATTATGGTTTTTTTTCAAAGGCAGAACTTTTTTTTTGAGAATTTTTGAAGTCCGGTATTTTTTGAAACCTTTTTCAGAGAAAGCGCTTCTTTTCTTCACATAACTTAAGTATCTTACATTTTGTTGTAGTGAACTTTGACATTCTTAAAAGTTAATTGATGCAGCTAGAAATTGGACCCAAGCCATTTGAAATATTAACCTTTCAAATGCAAAAATGATGAATTTTTTGCGGTATTTTTTACGAAATTTTGATTTTAAAAACTCATGAAAAGTCGAAATAGATTTTTTTCCTGGCTCCTGTGTCGTTTAAGGTATGTTAGATACCTATTTCAGGCTGGGATATGCATCAGCCTGTCCAGGGTCCTCTAAAAGAAATTTGTAGATCTGTTGGAAGTTAAGGTTTCGGGGCTGGACTGGAAGTGACCAAAAGAGCAGTAGGCAAGGTTGGAAAATTGATGACGCGATTTCTTGTTGTTTTGGTTATTATTAATGCCTTAATTAGTTTTAATTGTTTACAATTCGTGACCTGCTGGTTGCTAGTTGCGCTGTGGGCTGGTGAACTGCCTAGTGTAGTGTCTTGCGTTTGTGACTGCCTAGTGAAGTGTCTTGCCTAGTGCCTAGTGCAGTGTCTTGTGTTCGGGCTGATGGACTGCCTAGTGCAGTGTCTTGTGTTCGGGCTGATGTACTGCCTGCTTCTTTGTCCGAGCTTGGGCTTTTTAAGCAGGTAACGATCGCACCTGTGTTTGACCCTGAAATAATTTCTTATTGCCAACTTATGATTATTGGGTGACAATAATTGTTGGGCGTGGTAAGTGGGTCGAAGATTGGTGCTTCGTTGACAATTGGCTAGTGGGTCAGTGGTGTTGAGGAAGTGTTTTGCTGCGACGGCAGTTTGGGATTGGGTTTAGGATTGGTTTTTGTTATCTCCGCATCGCGGAAGGTGATAGCTGAATTTGGGTCGATAAGACCCAAGATCTGATCTTGGTCGAGTAGTGTAATTTTAGTCTAACACCTATCTTTCCTGCATGCTCGCGATCAGTTCGGTAACACGCGTCATGCGGCAGCGCCCCTCGGTCGGTTGGGCGGGAGGAGGGCTGCGTTTCTGCCTGGGTTCCGCGCGTAACAGGCTTCGGCTTGGTGTCGCATGGGCCACTTGATGGTGCAGTCATTGCATATCAACGTCTAGACAAATATCATAGTTATCAGAGAAATTATACATTTAGAACTTCTGCTCACTTGGGATTTTAAAAATTCTTTTAAAAAAAATTACACCATAAAAAAAAGTACTACAAAAATTTGTAAATACCGAAATCTATTAAAAAAAGTCATTTTGGTTCACAGCATAAATAAAAAGTTCAATTTTGTTGAGTAGTGTTATTAAAGTTGTGCCGAGATGTACCTGAAGCATATGGATTCTGAGTTTGTTGTGTATGGGTTGTATTGCTATTGAAGTTTTGGTAATAGTTCCCAGTATTCTTGTGAGTGGACTGTTTCTGTTTATGCTGCTCCTTTTTATACCAGTACTCAAAAAAGAGTTAAGGGGTATATTAGATTTGTTGTAAAAGTGGATGTGTGTAACGCAGAGAAGGAAACATTCAATTTTTTATTTTTTTTTTTTAAAATTCTAAAAAATTATAAGCTCAAAAATGTATATACTGACTGAGTACGGGTATAAGTAGAGTCGTGTCCCCAGTAGCGACTCACACGTTCCTTCTCGTTAGCATTATTTTCTTGTATCTTGGCTTCGTACAAGCCTTCTTCTTGAGCGGCTTTTTTAAGTTTTGACAGGGTTGTTATATCTTTGTAATGTCCTATCTCAGGCTGAGGTATGCATCAGTCTGTCCAGGGTCCTGAATTACAAGTTATTTATAATTCACGAGGACTTTATTGGGAAAAACGGGGACTTTGCCAGCAATTGAAATAGAAATCACAACACTTTTTGGTTCTTTTAATTTTAATGGGTCTCTTTATTCTTCCGTATTATTATTCTACCCGGCTATGTTATGTTTAATTGTTCTACGACGCGTATGGATGTTTGACTTCCGTGTTTGTTATTTGCCTGACTGCTACGGCTGGTGGACTCTCCTGCCTACGATGGCTGGTGGGCTGCCTCCGACGATGGCTGGTGGACTGCCTCTTTTCTTCATGCAAGGTAGTGCCTTTTATAGATCGGGCGGCCTTCCATTTTCCCATGAATGTCTTACAGATATCTTATTTCTACTCCAGAATGTGGGAAGGGTTCTTACATAAATATATATTGCCGAATTATAGTCTGCGCGTGCAGACGGGCTGATCGGTAACAGAAGGTTACCTAATCATTAGCCCTGCAGTCAGTGTCCAATATTCCCGGTAAGGAAAGTCGGGGACTGCTGATTGGCTCGCGCATGTGAGGGGTTTGCCCGGTAATCGAGGGTTACCGAAGCAATCGCCTCCCAACAAGTGTCCAATGTCCCAGGTAAGGTGATCGATATGCACCGGTACCGTGGGAAAGGAATGCAACTTTGGGAAATTTGAGGTTTTACTTAGCGTTTATTTATACGGTTATACATGTAGACATATTTAAAGAGGTTTTACTTAGCGTTTATTTATGCGGTTATACATGTAGAGATATTTAAAGACAGGTGTTCCTGTGTTGTGACGAACCATGGGGAACCATGCGTTTGGGTATGCCGAAATGGCTCAGGATTCGTTCTCGGAAAGCCAGTTCCAGGGTAGCGGTGGTGGCCTTTTTGAGTGGTACCAATTCGACCCATTTCGTGAAAGTGTCAAAGAAGACGAGCAGCATCGTGTTTCCTTTCTTTGATCGAGGTAGTGGTCCAACGAAGTCAGCGCATAGTGTAGCGAATGGCTCTTCGGCTTTGCGAGTGAGCATCTGGCCCACCGGCTTGCGTTGTTGAGCTTTGAACTTCTGGCAGCTTACGCAGCCACGGACATATTTCCTCACGTCTCGGTAGAAACCTGGGATATTCGGGTGATGGTTTTCCTGACCCCTAGGTGGTCGGCTATGGGTTGGTCGTGGCATTCGTGAAGTATTCTGGCTCGTTGATCTTTTTCTACGCAGAGTTTCCATGCTATATGGTCGTCGTCGTCGGCGCCATGGCCCAGATGTCGATATAGTTCCCCGTTAGCATAGGTGTAGTCGGTGTATTTCTGAGGCTCGTCCTGGACTTCTTTTATCCGGTGCTGGAGCCAGGGGCAGGCTGTCTTCTCCTCTTCGATCCGTGCGAGTATTCCTAATGGCTGCCTGGATAGTGCATCTGCAACTACGTTCTGTTTGCCCGCTCGATAATGCACGTCATATTGGTATTGCTGAAGTTCGAGGGCCCATCTCGCCACTCTACCATATGGGCTTTCAAGCGTATTTAGCCATTTTAGCGCGAGATGATCGGTGATTACATCGAATCGGTACCCTTCCAGGTAGCAGCGTAGTTTGCGAATGGCCCAAATGACCGCCAGGCACTCTTTGTCGGTAGCGGAGTAGTTTTCTTCCGCCTGGTTCAGTCGTCGGCTGACATATGCTATGACTCGTTCTTTGCCTTCGATTTCTTGGGTGAGAACTGCGCCAACTCCTAGATTGCTCGCATCTGTTTGCAGCGAGAACTTGACGTTGAAATCGGGGCACGCAAGGACGGGGGCGGTCGTGAGAAGTGTCTTCAGTAGGTCAAAAGCAGCCTGTTGTGCTTCGGACCATACCCATGGTTGGTCCTTCTTGAGTAGGCGAGACATCGGTTGGACGACCGTCGCGAAGTTTGGTACGAATCTTCGGTACCAGGGCCGTGGGACTCGTTTTCCCGGTTGCTTGATTGTTGTTTCGTGTTGTTGGCTTCGGCTTCATGTTCGTGGGCCGGCGCTTTGCCTCTGCTGGGGCTGGGCTGGGTGTCGTGTTCTTCGTGGCGATCTGGGTCGTTTTGTTCATTAGGGTAGGTCGTGGTCGTGTGTTCGCTGAGGTTTGTATGGGTGTCATGTTGGCGTGGCTGGGTGCCGAAATCGTTGGGATAGGTTGCGGACGTATGACGGCTGCCGTTAGCTTCGGTTTCCGGTGTCGAGGTTCGTCGCCTTGTACTCTGGTGGTCGGAACGGTGTGGATATGTGGTGTGGGGCACTGATCTCGTAATCGTAGAAGTGTGGTACCGCACTGGATCGTTGTTTCAATGGCGCATAGGAAGTCCATTACGACGATAACTTGAGCCAACATGTTTGGTAGAACAAGGAGGGGTACTTGAACTTCTCTTTGATCCAGCCTGATGTGCGCCAGTAGAATCTGGGTGATCTCTCTGACCGAGCCATCGGCCAGGCGTATGCGGACGCATGCATCTTGCAGGTTGGTGTTGTTGTCTAGTTGTCGGGCGAGGTTTGCACTGATAAAGCTTCGGGATGCCCCTGTGTCGACGGTGGCTTCCGTTTCCTGTCCTCCTATGGTTACCATTGCCACTATCCGGTTCTCGTTCATGTGTATCGGGGTTTTTATTCGTGGATCGGGGCAGACGTTGTTCCCGGCTGATCCCGTGTCAGTCGAGGACACGAGTCGTTTCCCGACGTGTTCTGGCGACAGCAATCGAGGGCCCGGGTGCCGCGCTTGCCACATTCCCAGCAGAATAGGATCGAAGGATTTTGGCATTCGTATGCCGAATGCCCTGCTTCACCACACCGGCGACAGGCTGCGCGTGGGTTGGCGATGGGGGTCGTGATCATGCGATGTGCTACCTCAGGCTTTGCCGTACTCACTGGGTTGGATGGCTGTCTTCTTGGTGAGTCTGCCGAGTCCCAATGAGGCTTCCGGAATGGTGACCGATTGGAGTCGCCGCTCCTCTGATCTGTAGCCGGCCGTGCGTATCTGGGCGTGTGTCGTGGTGGTGCGAGAGTGCTCGGGATGGTCCGCTCTTGAATACTCTCAAACTCCGTGGCCAGCAGTGTTAGGTGTGACAAGTCCTGCAGTTCGTGGCGGCGCACGTACATCTGGTAGGCTGGGACGGCGTTGTCGTAGATCCTGGTTAGCTCCTTGGTTGCGTCGTACCCAGCGTGGTGCATAAGTAGACGTATCTCGATGAGGAAATCTTTGAACAGTTCCCCAGCCACTTGCTTGCGGGCTCGGATCCGGTCTTCCAATTGTTCAAAATACCGTTGTGGCAAGAAGAACGTTAAGAATTCCTGGCGGAAATTTTCCCATGAGGAACTTTGTAGGCGGCTGGTGCGGAACCAACGACTGGCACGGTCTGTGAGAAGTTAGAAGCTAGGGGCCTTGGAAACGGGGCAGCAGGAGTGCGGTATTCGGTGGCTGCGGGGACTCGTAGTCCGGTCTTAGGATCCATTTGGCGAGTGTCGGATGGTCCAGGAGTAGTGGGCAGTGGTGACTTGGAACGAGAGCGTGAGGCTGGCTTGGCATAGTGCCTCTCGAACTCTCCTAGGCGGACCCAGGCTTCTTGCGCGAGTGGCCCGGCGAATAGAGCGGCAAATTTCTTTCGGCGTTCATCGACCGTTCCTTCGCTGCCGAATCCGAATTCTTCGGCGAGGACTTCTAGTTCGTCCCGACGGAGTTTGTGGATCCAGCCGGTGCTGACCCCTGGATTGGAAAAGTGTCCCGCAGGGTATGCCTCCTCTGGTTGTTCATCGTCGTGATGTTCCATGTTGATTTCTGTTGATTTTTGGCAATGAGTCACTGTTAAACGGCACTTTTAGGATCGGCACTGCGTATACTTTCGCGTTTGTTTTCCTGAAGGGGAAACCATGGGGAACCATGGTTCGTTACATCTTTTTGAACCAGAGTATTAAAGGTCCTATCTGGGTGTTTACGAGAAATAACGTCTTTAACAGTATTATCTAATGCATTTTGATAAATCAATGTGTTGGCAGCATTGTTTTCTAATGCTAACTTATTAGTAACTAGTAGTGTTTTTGTTTCCAAATTTTCTATAAACTTTCGAAGACTCCCGTAGATCTATCTCAAAAGTTTCTCAGATGGTGTGTGGTTTTCGAATTCGTCGATTAAAGCTTTTTTCAACTCCAGCCAGGTTAATCCATTTGTGATAATCGCTGTGCGTCTTCAGTTAGTTGCACTTCAATGGCTCCAAATATTACTCGCGTCTGTCTAGCTTCTTGCGTCGGGTACAGTTCTTGGATGTATTCGATGCGTTTGATGAAGGAACTCAGATTTCCAGCTGATCCGTCATATGCCGGCACTTGTCGAAATGACAGTAGTGCTTGGTTTAAGTGCATTTCACTTAGGGATACTGGTGGCAATGCCATTTTGATTTATTGATGGTTTAAATTCAATCGTTAATTTGGTGATTTTTTCAAATCGTTGCATTTTTGGTTACACAGTTTGGTTTTGCTTAACGTTTAAGATTTTGCCTAGTGCTACGTTGCACCTAGGTTCTTTGGCGAATTTACTTGGGCTAAGTATCTTCGCTGATCTGCAGCAATATAGTCGTTTAGATTGCTTCTAATAGATCAGTACCGGAACAATAAAATTAGTGTTGTGAATCCTACCGGCTGCGCCAATAAGAATTCCAGGGTTAAAAAGTAGGTTTTTAAAAAGTATTTTTTTATTTAACCGAACTTATATAAGAAAATTGAATATGATAGTGTATTCAATGATAGAAAGTCTTAAACGGCACTTGTCTTCTTATGCTCGAGCTATTGATCTCGAGACCTCTGTTGGGAAGCTTAAAGCTTATATCCTTAAGCTTTCGGCTTCGGTTCATATTTCGTCTCGTATTTGAGCAGTGATATTTTCGGCTGAGAGAGTCGAAGCTTTGGTTGCGAGAGTCGTTGTTTTGGTGAGAGCGGCTGATAAGCGATGCGTTGGCCTATGTGTGGGAGGCTTGGGAGATGCGTCGGCTTGGATGAAAGAGGCGGCCGCAGTTGGCGATTGGTGTCGGCTTTCATCTTGAGAACTCACTTGTTTACATGAGTTCTCCCTTCTATTGGAGTGTGGGAACGATTTTGGATTGGTCATATGATGGAGTGTGGGAACGAGCTGATAACGGATTGGTCAGCGACGTTCGCTTACATTACAGAGTTTTGGGTTGCATGACACTCCCTGAGGAGGTTAATATATTTAGTTAACTAGTTCGCAAAAACTTGTGCAGGTTTCTTACTGCCAATTACTGATTAATGACGATATGAATGGTATCAATATATATGCAATAGATTTCACCAATTATCCAGTTCATTCAGCAACAAATTTTTTTGTTAATTTTATTGACTAAATTTTTTTGTAAAATTCGGTAGCAACCTCTAAAAAATTAAAAAAAACGAGAAGGACGTTTCTGGGGACACGACTCTACTTATACCCGTACTCAGTCAGTATATACATTTTTGAGCTTATGATTTTCTAGAATTTTAGAAAAAAAAAAAAATTTTACATTTTACATTTTTTTGCTACATCTGCTATCTACATCTACATATACAATGTCTATTCTACATCTAACATGTAGATTTTACATGTTCCATTTAGATTCTACATCTTCTCTTCAAAGGTCGCTGATAGCACTGGTCAGAGTGGGGCGAGCGAGAAAGAGAATGAGTAGCCAGTTCTCGTGCTGGAGGAGGTGGGGCAAGCAACTGAAAATTAATTTCTTTATTCTGGCTATAATATTCATCCGATCTGATTCAGATTCAGCAATCTGGTATATATTGTCATTGTCTACGATACTACGTTTATAGTTTTATCGTATCTTTAAAATTGTGGGTGCCACATTGTTGATGAACGCATTGCAGCCGTTAAAGAATTTCTTAAATTTCGTTTTCTATTTTTGAACACTTAATTTTCCCTCATTGGTTTGGTATTTTTTCTGGTCGCGCTGCGTCGCACTTTTGAGATTTTTTAGTGTTAAGTAAAAAGTGTTAAGACAAAAGCAGAACATGATGGACATGTTCGCTGCGTAAAAGAAGAAGAATTTTTGATACAGTCCACTTTGGAAATAAAGCATTTGTGTTCCATGAACATCGAAGGGTTTTATTCGTCACCATATTGTTGGTCCTTCAACCGGGATAAGCTTATTGTTTAAAAATGGAAGACTTCAAGCTTGTGAAATCAGCAAGAAGCCGTGCGAAGGCAAGCATCACGCGTTTGCTAACGGCGTCACAAGATCCACGTGCGGGATCAAACTTGGAATTGGAGCAAATAACCGTGTTATTGGAGAGGCTCAATACCGTTTGGAAGGAGTTTGAGACTCTTAGCGACAAAATGGCCCTTTACGATGAGGAGGAGGGGTATGTTGATCCAGCCATCGACAACGAGACCTACGAAGACAAGTACTTGCGTGCAAACACATTACTACACTCGCTTAAACGCGCTTGTATGCTAAGGGAAAACGAGGGAGGAAACATCGCCAGCGGCAACCATAACGACAGTGAGAGCCCATGGGGATCACAAGCATCGGGATCAGGAAACGAAAACTTTGTTCGTTTTTTACAACAACAACAAGAGCTGAACGAGCGATTGGCGCAACAACAAACCACGTTTTTGAGCGCAAATTCGACAGCAAATAGGGTGCAAAGCGAATTGCCAAAAATACACATCAAGCAGTTCAATGGTGACTACAAGGAATGGCCTGCTTTCATGAACCTCTTCGAAAGTACGATTCACAGCAATCAGCATTTGACAGCCATTCAAAAATTGCACTACTTGAAAACATATGTTATTGGAGAAGCAGCTGATTTGATACGACATATGCCAATAACAGAAGCAGCTTATACTGCTGCTTGGACTTGCCTAACGGAGCGTTACAACCGACCACGTCACATTGTAAATACTTTGCTGGACACATTTGTGAATTTACCTTCGACATCCAGAGCAGACGTTTCAATTCTACGTAAGGTGACAGATGGAGCAACGGAGATTGTACGCGGCTTGGATGCAGCAGGGCAAACTAATAGGGACTGCTGGATTATACATTTCATTCTGGCCAAAATTGACGCTGAAACCCGACGCAAATGGATTGAAGGAAGTCGCGAGCTGGAATCGCCAACTGTAAACGACTTACTCAAGTTCTTAGACCGGCGCTGCGAGGAATTTGAGCTAAGCAAAAGTGAGACTGACACAGACTTCAAGGTTGGTGCACAACAAAACAAAGCCAAGCGATCGTCACACGCTATGGTATCGCTGGAAGAAGGTGCTTGTGTAAAATGTAACTCCAAGGAACACAAGATCTACATTTGTCCGCAGTTTGGTGACTTATCAGTCGAGCAGAGACGAACATTCGTTAAAGCTAAGTCATTGTGCTTTAACTGTCTCAAGCTTGGGCATGTGTCACGAAAGTGTGAATCAAAATTCACATGCAAGTTTTGCCATACTCGTCACCATTCTCTACTACATATAGAAAATTCTACTTCGCAGGCTGCTGCAACCAGGGCACAGCCAAGAAGTGACGAGCAGCGCATCCTCAGCACTCCCGAAGAGGCAACAGTGGCCATCAGCCACATCGCACGTGCGCAAGTTACTCCAAGAGCTGAACCCTCATACAACGGATCAGCAACTGCTACAAAGCCACACGTGCTTCGGGAAAGCGCATTGCCAACAGCTCTAGTGTTCGTTCGAAGCGCAAAGGGATCGCACACTATCTGTCGGGTGCTTTTGGACAGTGGCTCGGAACTGTCATACATCTCGGAACGGTGCATACAGGCACTTGGCCTGTCACGTTTTCCGTCACGTATTCTGGTCTCGGGAATTTCATCTATAAAGGCTGAGACAACTAGAGGCTGCAGCACACTGGACATGCAGTCAAGGATCTCAGAGCACACCATGAAGGTACGCGCTCACGTACTCAGCAAAATCACTTCTACATTGGCAAGACACGATATTGACGCTGCAGCACTAAGGGCTTTCGATGGCTTCGATCTCGCAGATTCTGAATATCAATCGTTAGCGCCAGTGGATATTCTTTTGGGCAGCGATTATGTGTGGACCGTGTTCACCGGCCAAAAGATGTTCGACAACCACGGGAACGTCATTGCCATTTCGACAATTTTTGGATGGGTCATAACTTCTATTACGACCAGCAACTCATCATCTACAACGACAATGCACACGGCTATTGACATTGACGCATCGCTTCGACGCTTTTGGGAGCTGGAGGATGTCAACCAGGAATTTCAGCGGGAACCAGAGGACGATGAAGTTGAGCAACACTTTATGAAGACACACACTCGGGACTCCAAGGGGCGTTACATCGTCGAGCTTCCGTTCAAAGATCCTAATCAACAGTTTTCGGATACACTACACGGAGCACTCGCAAGATTCAGGGGTGTTGAACGTCGCTTGGAGCGAGATCCCGATCTGCACGCACAGTATGTACAGTTTATGCGTGATTATCTTAATTTGGGTCACATGCGAGAACTATCGCCAGAAGACATTGACAAGAAGCCATGCTTTTACTTGCCACATCATCCCGTAATTACACAAAAATTAAGGGTGGTTTTTGACGGATCGTTTAAGGATACTAGCGGAAAGGCCTTGAACGACGCCCTGCACATTGGACCCAGTATTTTGCGGAACTTATTCTCAATTTGTATACGTTTCAGAATGTTTAAGTTCGTCTTTTCTGCAGATATAGTCAAAACGTATCGACAAATCTGGGTGGCTGTCAATCATTGCAGTTACCAGCGCATTGTATGGCGAGAAGATGAAAGCACGCCTATCAAGCACTATGAGCTCTCCACAGTAACATACGGCACGTCTAGCGCACCATTCTTGGCAGTGAGGGTCCTGGATCAGCTTGCTCACGACCATCAACACGAGTTTCCCACTGCAGCTAAAATCTTAAAGGAGGAGTTTTACATGGACGACGTACTCACGGGAGCATACACAGAGGAAGAGCTTATTTGCAAGCGAGATGAATTGATTCAGCTAATGGAACGTGCAGGCATGGAGCTTGGCAAATGGGTCTCCAATTCATCACGCATTTTTGTCGGAACTCTTACTTCAACCAATACTCCAGGCAAGGGACTCCATTCTACAGCAAAAGTTCTTGGCATTCACTGGGATCCAGAAAAAGATAATTTATCGTACAACGTTTGCCTTTCATCGAATCCGGACAGCAACAAACGACAAGTGCTGTCGGACGTGGCACGCATCTTATATCCACTGGGTATTCTGTCGCCTGTGGTGGTGCAATTTAAAATTATGTTTCAGGAATTGTGGTTACTCGATCTCGACTGGGATACGGAACTTCCTCCGAAAATTGCGGATTGGTGGAAGAAATGCCGTAACGACCTAAATGTACTCCAGGAACTTCGTCTTCCACGATTTGTTGACAACAAGGAGGATCGCATCGAACTGCATGGATTTTCAGATGCTTCCATTAAGGCATACGCCGCAGTCGTCTACAGCAGATTGGTACAGGCAAATGGCACCGTATCTGTTTCACTCATCGCAGGAAAAACCAGAGTTGCTCCGCTGAAGCAGCAGTCACTACCGCGCCTCGAACTGTGTGGCGCTCTGTTGTTGAGCCGACTGATCGTATCTATCAAGGCTGCTCTACAGCATAAGAACATTGACATACATGCATGGTGCGACTCAACTATAGTTCTGGCTTGGCTTTCACAGCAGCCATCGAAGCTTAAAACATTTGTTGCAAACAGAACGTCAGAAATACTCGATGCTATACCACGCAATGCATGGCATCATGTAAATACAAAGGAAAATCCTGCTGACTGCGCCAGCCGAGGCATGCTCGCTGCAGAACTGCTCAATTTCGACCTGTGGTGGATGGGACCTTCATGGCTGCAAGATCCAGAAAAACTCGCGGTAAAGCTGAGCTCTACAAAATTCTGTTCTTCCCTTTCGGAAAACTATGGCAACGAAGAAGTGAAGACCACCGCATTGACAACTCAGGAAGACGACTCATTTTCACCGCTCGAAGCACTGGTGCCACGCGTCTCGTCCTGGACAAAACTGGTTCGCATTGTAGCCTACGTCTTGCGCTTCATCCAAGGGACCAGGGCCCCTAAATCAGGCATGTTGGCAAGTAGCAAAATGCTGAAATTCGAGGAGATCCAGGCGGCTCGCATTCTTTGCCTATAAACGGCTCAGGAATGTTTCAAAGAGGATCGAATTCTGCTGCTGGAGAACAAGCCACTTCGGAGCCGCTCTCAGCTGCTCAAGCTCTCACCGATTGTATGCAAGAATGGCCTCCTACGAGTTGGTGGACGGCTGAGCAATTCTCAATTACCAGCTGATGTCAAACACCCTATACTGCTTCCGAAATCGCACCGCATCACAATACTGATTTTGGAACATGAACATGCATCAAACCTTCACCCAGGCGTCTCTGCTCTCTTTGTTATTATGCGTCAAAAATATTGGATTTTTGGTGCGCGTAATCTTATAAGAAATCTGGTCCACAACTGCATAAGATGTTTTCGCCAACGTAATCACACAGAGCACCAATTCATGGCCGATTTACCAGGCATTCGTATCACCGAAGCTCTGCCCTTCCAGCATTCAGGCTGTGACTACGCTGGACCATTTATACTAAAGGAAAGGAGAGGACGCAATCCTCGAAAAACTAAGGGCTACATATGTTTGTTTGTGTGCCTTGTAACATCAGCCATACACCTGGAATTGGCCGCCGACCTGAGCACCGACACCTTCCTGGCCTGTCTTCGTCGATTTATGTCCCTCAGAGGAAAATGCTCCCAGATCTTCAGCGATAACGGAACAAATTTTGTTGGTGCTAAACGGGCACTAGATGAGATGCAGCAACTTCTATCTTCGCAGGAGCATCAACACACCGTAGCCCAATCGCTGGCCAACGATGGAATCAAATGGAGTTTCATACCGCCTCATTCGCCACACTGGGGAGGGAAGTGGGAGTCATCCGTGCGTTCCGTCAAACTGCACCTTCGTCGCGTTGTAGGAAAGACGACGTTAACCTTCGAACAAATGCAAACTCTAATTGTTCAGATTAGTGCGGTTGTGAACTCTCGACAGTTATGCTATACACCAGACACAGACCTAACATACTTGTCGCCAGCCCATTTTCTAATTGGTCGCCCATTCACAACAATCCCGGAAGGCGATCTATCTCATTTGCCAATCAATCGCTTGGACTATTGGCAGCACTTGCAAGCAATGTACCAAGGATTTTGGAAGCGCTGGCATCAAGAATATTTAACATCCTTGCAGCAACGTCACAAGTGGAACAACAAGCAACGCAACATCTCAGTTGACAATGTGGTACTTGTCAAGGACTCCAATCTCCCACCAGCAGCTTGGATTCTAGCCCGTGTATTGGAAGCTCATCCTGGACCAGATGGACTTGTTCGCGCCGTAAAGCTTAAGACATCTACCGGAGAAATGACCCGACCCATCACCAAGCTAGCAGTACTACCTAATTCAGAAACTATGTTTCAGGGCGGCCCGGGATGTTGATGAACGCATTGCAGCCGTTAAAGAATTTCTTAAATTTCGTTTTCTATTTTTGAACACTTAATTTTCCCTCATTGGTTTGGTATTTTTTCTGGTCGCGCTGCGTCGCACTTTTGAGATTTTTTAGTGTTAAGTAAAAAGTGTTAAGACAAAAGCAGAACATGATGGACATGTTTGCTGCGTAAAAGAAGAAGAATTTTTGATACAGTCCACTTTGGAAATAAAGCATTTGTGTTCTATGAACATCGAAGGGTTTTATTCGTCACCACACATATTTTCGTCCTTTGTGGGTCGAAATTTTGACATACATTTGTAGCAGTGTGATATCACATGAGTCTGGAAACAAGATTTGGTTGCTCTAGCTTTTATAGTCTCTGAGATCTAGGCGACAAACAAGACGGACAGACGGACGGACATAGACTCGGCTATTGATGCTGATCAAGAATTTATATATATATATTTAGTATATTAGGCTGGGCCAAAAATTTGTTTTTTTCGAAATTCAAACGGGACACACCCTAGTTTTCTTACCCTGGACTTAATGGTAATTTACATGTTTTTTTTTGTTTTTTAGAGATTGCTACCGAATTTTACAAAATATTTTAATCAAGAAAATGCAAACAAAATATTTTTGCTGATTGAGTTGGATAATTGTTGAAACCTATTGCATATATATTTATACCACTCATATTTTCATTAATCAGTTATTGACGGTAAAAAACCTTCTCAAGTTTTTGCGAAAAAGCTAACTACATATATCAACCTCAGCTGAACTTCTTGATTTTCACCAATCGTTAATTTATTAACAGAAACTAAAAAAAAATAAAAATACCGTATTATCAATATGAAATTGTTTCTAAGTTTCAATATTATTTGAAAAAACCGAAGAATTAAATTTTTTTTAATGTATATTTAACCAAAAAACTGTATTTTCTTTTCGTGGTAGCAACCCCCAAACATTAAACTAAAAATTTGAAAAAAATTGTATATTTTTATTGAATAACAACGAACAGAAATCGGGGGTGTCCCCTTGAAAAAACAAAAATTTTTTGGTCAAATTTTGTCCCAGCCTAATATATATATATATATATATATATGTGAAAGGTTGAGTTTAAATGTATGTTTATTGAAGAGATATACAGCTGTGGCATAAATAATATCACCATGACACTCAATTTTCTGTATTGAAGGATTTTGTTTAAACAGTGGTATTAATGAATGGTTTAAGAACTAATATATATACTTTAGGATGTAATCTAATGTTTCCTAAAGCAATAGTTTGTATTGCAGACTTCAAACGAAAATTATCAAAAAGAAAAGGAATTATTCAGGAATTTAGGCGGCAACAAAAATAGCACTGATTTCCAAAAATTAAAAAAAATACAACTTTAAAAGAAGCTTTCCAAATTTTTCATTAAAGTAGGTTACTTTAGTTGTATTCAAAGGTTAATATTTTGTTGTAAAGCCTTTGGAAGCAACCTCATTCACTTAAATTCTGCTGCTTCAACTCGTGGTTGAATGGTGCGCTGGTGGACTGCGTTGTGCAGTGTCTTGGGTTTGGGCTGAGGGACCGCCTAGTGCAGCGTCCTGTGTTTGTGGCTGAGGGACTGCGTAGTACAGTGTCTTGGGTGTGTGACTGAGGGACCGCGCAGTACAGTGTCTTGGGTGTGTGACTGAGGGACCGCCTTGTGCAGTGTCCCGTGCATGGGCTGATGGACCGCCTGTATCTTGTATTCGGGCTGATGGACTGCCTCCTCTTTCGGCCGATCTTGGCCCTTTTATGCAGCTGGCGATCGCACCTGAGACCCGAAAATAATTAATTCTTGCTGACTTAAGGTTATTGGGTAATAATAATTGTAGGGTGTGGTAACTAGGTCGAAGCTTGGTGCTTCGTTGACAATTGCTTAGGGGGTCAGTGTGTTTTGATGAGAGTGTTTTTAGCTGAGGCTGCATCGCAGTAGGTGCGGGCTGCAGTTGAGAATTGGGTTTTTGCTACCTCAGCATCGCGAAGGTGATATCTGAATTTGGGTCTTGTTTCGAGGCCGAGTGGTTCGAAATATCGCCAAGAAGTGGGGGACCGAGAATTTTTTGCTGTGGTTTGCTGATCGGCAATTTTATGGTGAGCGTTGCATAGAAGTTTTTTTTTTCCTGGGGCTGACCCACTCGAGGCCGAGTGGTTGCGAAATATTGCCAAGAAGTGGGTGACCGAGAATTTTGTGCTGTGGTTTTCGCGGATCGAGAGTTCTTAATTTTTTATGGTTTGCATAGAGTACTTTTATTTCCTGGGTGCTGACCCACAATATTAGTGAAGAACCGTGGCTAGAGCCATGGTTCTTCTGTTCTGCTTATCTTAGTTTGCTGCCTACCGTGGTGTTGTTTGCAACGAACCATGGGTAGAACCATGGTTCGTTACACCCCCCCCTTTCTTCCGGGTGGGTGTTAGTGGCGACGGGGGCGCTTAGAGGTGAGGTTTCCGTCGTCGGCTGCCTCCCTGTTGACCGTCCTTCGGCTATCGACGACCCGCGTGTGGGTCACCGTAGTCCGGACCCCCCATGGGGTATGGACGTAGCTGGTGGTCTGGGTGTCCATGACCAGTTGGTGGCTGAAGACGGTTTCTCCTTCTGCCGAGGCTTCCTCCTCCTTCTCTGAGGGTGATTCCTCCCCCTCTTCTGGGGAGGGTTCCTCTTCAGAGTTAACGTCCTGATAGACCCCGCGGTTGTGTCGGGGATCCCGCCGATAGTGGGTCGATGGTTGGCTTGACGGGGTGGAGTCTTCGTCCTCGCTGGTGGGGGGCGCTTCTCCGAAGGGACCCCACGGCTGTGGTGAGTATGAGGGTGTTGGTGGCGACGGTGTCCGTGGTGGTGGTGACCATAGGTTGGCCCGCGTGAAGCGTGATGGGCGTGGCGTTGCGTCTTCCTCTTGATCCGTATCCTGAGCGGACGCTGTTTCGGCGTCGCTCCAGGTCTTTGCTCCTGGTGTGGAGTCGCAAGACTCGCTGTCGGATATTCCAGTGTCCTGAGCGGACGCTGTTTCGGCGTCGCTCCAGGTCTTTGCTCCTGGTGTGGAGTCGCAAGACTCGTCGTCGGATATAAAAATTATGGTTGTCGAGTTCATGTTGTATCAGGTTGGGGTGGTGGTGTCTTCTGTTCGTTGTGTGCTCGGCGCTTACTGACGATACCTCGGGTCCACGGTTGGGTATGTTGGCGCCGTGGGCAGAGGTCGTGGTCAGCTCTTTTTCTTTTTGGTGGAGTCGGCGTTCCTTAGTTGTCCCGGGTGGGCCGATGCGCCGGGCCAGCGGGGCTCCCAGTGTTGGGTCGGTTTGGCAACGTGTGGCAAATTTTTGCCGGTTGTGGTTGCCTCGTCAGCGTTACCTCGGGGCCGGTGGTGGTTGTAGATGGGTTGTGGGTGGATGGTTCTGGTGCCGCTGCTTCACAATCCGTTGCGTCGTTGTTGGTAGCTCTGTTGTAGAATCGCCGGCGTAAGCACCATATCGGCTTCTTCTGGGATGTCCCCTCAAGTTCTCCATGCTCAGGTCTTTCAGGAACAGCTTACTTGTCATGGTCCCGTTGTTGTAGAGGCGACCGGGCTGGGCCTGTCAGGCCACTGAGGCATGTGCCGGAGATGGTTTGTATTTCGCCTGCTGTGTTCCCCATGGTCACGAAGGCGTCATTGATGATGAGCGTGCCATGATCCACGACGGTGATCGCGTCCAGGTGCCCGGGTAAGGTGGTGCAGTGGGCGGTTGTTCCGGCCACTAGCTGTTGGGCGCAGGTGGGTTCCCGTCGTTCTTTGCAGAACGTGACGCCGATGGTGGTTTCGCATGTCCCCAAGCTGACGACTTGGCTTCCGCATTCTGCTACGGCGTTCCCTTTGTTGAAATCCAAGATCTTGTGCTGGTGTTGCACGGGGAAGATCGTCATCCTCCGGCAGATCCGTTTAGGTTGGGGAAATTTGATGAGGAAAGTTAACAAATCCGGGCTCTGGAATACGCTAATGCTGGAGACTCCCAGTAGCTCGACCAGCCTGATATCTGTCAGTTGTTGTTCCTCAAATTCTCGGAGGTCGGCTCCGTCCAGTAGCGTCGGGCTGATGACGTTCATTTTGGCCAGTGTCAGACCCAGAATCAGGTTCTGTAGGTCGTTGAGGATGACGCGGTTCTTTGCCAGTATCGCCTCCGTCAGCTGTAGTCGTTCGGTGTCCTCTCCTTTTACCAGGCTGTTCATGTAGCCAGTCAGCTCGTTGAGACGGTTCTGCACCTTGGAATTGACCGTCCGTTGCTCCGCCTCGGATTCGATCAGCTGGCCCTGCTTGAACCGAATTTGCTCCCAGTCGTCAAAGTCCGGGGTTCCGGCGACGACCTTTAGCGCGCTTCCGAGGATGTTGAGACTCCTGGCTCGTCGGTGGTGGGTTTTTAACGTTCCCACGAGGGTCCTGACGTGCTCCAGGACGACAGCCAGGATGGTGGCGATTCTGCTCCCAGGGAATAATGCGGCAGACTCCTCCGCCTGCGCCAAATATGCCTCGTAGGAGGTTACGTTGGTTATATGGTGAAGGTATCCATTTTTCTCCCACAGGACGGCGTCTCCGTCCACCATGGGCACATAGTTGGCGTGGGTGTAGTTGTTAACCTTTATCGTGGCCTGTGTGGTGGCGGTGAGGATGAGGACTATCAGGAGTGGTGACATCGTGGTGTTAGCTCTTTGGGTGAATACTTGGTGGGGCGTTCAGCTTGTTGACCGGTGCGTCGGTGGTTAGCTATGATGTGTTGTTTGGCTATCGTTATGGTCCAGCTATATATAGTGTATCTTGCGCGGTGGGTTTTAGGTCATTTTTCTTCCGGGATGGTTTGTCCGCGCGTGGCGTGCGGAGCTTGCATTTTAGGGCTCGATGTGCGGGTTTTTGTTTCTAGGTCAGCCGCGGTGTCTGCTTCGTTCGCAGTTTCTCCCGCGTCGTGTTCGTGGTATTCTTTCAGATCATTGATGTTAGCGATTTTCTGCTTCCGGGTGCTGAGGTGTTGTATTTTTATGATGTTGGCTGACCTAAATCCCCGAACTTTGTAGGGCCCGTCATATTTCGGGGCCAGTTTTGCAGCGAAGCCGTCAACGGCGTTGGACAGATGATGTTGTCGCATCAGTACCAATGTGCCCACCGTGGGGTGCCATTGTCTTCGACGGAGATTATAGTGTCTTTCCTGCTCGTGGCTGGCTCGCTGGATGTTATTTTTCACTATCGCGAATACATCCTTGATTCGCGCTGTTTTCTGGAGCGCGTTGTCTGGCGGGCTTCCTGTGCCAGGTGTAACTTCATCATACAGGGCTCCAGGTAAGCGTGGCTCTCTCCCGTATAGTAGGAAGGCTGGGCTAAATCCGGTTGTCTCCGAGACACTGGAGTTCACGGCGAGTGAGATTTCTGGGATTAGCTCGTCCCAAGTATTCTGGTGCTCTCCCACAAACTGAGAAATCATGGTTTTGACCGTTCTGTTTGCTCGTTCCGTGGGGTTTTCCTGAGGACAGTACGGGGCGGTGTGTTGCAATTCTATCCCTGCCGTTTGCAAAAAAGTCTGGAACGACCGGCTCGTAAATTGGGTACCGTTGTCACACACGAATTGTTTCGGGACGCCGTAGTGGCTGAGTATCCGCTCACGGAAAGCTAGCTCCAAGGTGGCGGCGGTGGCTTTCCTGAGCGGCACCAGTTCTACCCATTTGGTGAAGGTGTCGTGGAATACGAGCAGCATGGTGTTCCCTTTCTTGGATCGGGGTAGTGGTCGAACGAAGTCGGCACATAGTGTTGCAAATGATTCCTCTGCTTTCCGAGTGAGCATCTGACCTACCGGCTTGCGTTGCTGGGCTTTAAACTTCTGGCAGCTGGTGCAGCTGCGGACGTATTTCCTTACTTCCCGGTAAAGTCCTGGCCAATAGTACCGTTGACAGACTCGGGTTATGGTCTTACGGATTCCTAGATGGCCGGCCGTGGGTTGGTCGTGGCATTCTTGGAGGACTCTTGCGCGACGATCCTTTGGTACGCAAAGTTTCCATGATGTGTCCTCAGTGTCCTCGGTGCTGCGGCCCAGGTGTCGATATAACTCCCCGTTCTCGTGAGTGTAATCGGGGTATTTCTCGGGTTCGTCCTGAACTTGTTGTATCCGGCGTTTGAGCCAGGGGCAGGCTACCTTTACTTCCTCGATCCGTGCGACGGTTCCCCGGGGTTGGCGGGATAGTGCATCTGCCACTACGTTCTGCTTACCTGCCCGGTAATGTACGTCATACTGGTATTGTTGGAGTTCCAGTGCCCACCTTGCTATTCTACCGTAGGGGCTTTCCAGTGTGTTCAGCCATTTGAGGGCGAGATGGTCGGTGATCACGTCGAACCGATATCCCTCGAGGTAACACCGGAGTTTCCGGATGGACCAGATGACTGCCAGGCATTTTTTGTCGGTCGCGGAGTAGTTTTCCTCTGCCACGTTGAGTCGTCGGCTGACGTATGCGATAACTCGCTCGTTGCCCTCGATTTCCTGCGTAAGGACTGCGCCCACGCCGAGGTTACTCGCGTCTGTTTGCAGCGAGAATTTCACGGTAAAATCGGGGCAAGCAAGAACTGGCGCGGTCGTGAGGAGTTCTTTTAGTCGGTCGAAAGCAGCTTGCTGGTCTTCGGTCCATACCCATGGTTGGTCCTTCTTGAGTAGGCGAGACATCGGTTGGACGACCGTCGCGAAGTTTGGTACAAATCTTCGGTACCAGGACGCCATCCCGATGCATTGACGAAGCTCTTTTAGGTTGGTGGGCGGTCGGAGTTCTTTGACGGCGGCAATTTTGTCGGGGTCGGTGTGGATTCCCTCATTGCTGATCATATGGCCGAGATACCTGATGTGGGTTTGAAAGAACGCGCATTTTTCCGCATTTATCCTTAGGTTCGCCTTCCGGAGTCGGGACAAAACCACTTCCAAGTTGCGCAGATGCTCGTTGAAATCTCGCCCCACGATGACAATGTCATCTAGGTACGCGAATGCATATGGCTCCATGTCTGTACCAATCACGGTGTCGAGAGCCCGCTGAAATGTTGCCGGTGCCGAGTGCAGTCCGAAGGGCATAACCTTCCATTGGTAGAGGCCCCGGCCCGGTACGGTGAAAGCTGTTGCTTCTCTACTTCCGTCGGCCATGGGTATGATGTTTTGGTACGCCGGCTGTAGTACTCGTGTTATACTACAGCCAGACTGGTACGTGAACAGGTGCGTCGCGATGACCCCTCTGGTATCGCAGCAACGACTTGTGTGGGCGACGAAGATCTCGGACAAGGCTCTAGGCATGGCTCGGTGTTGGCGAGGATCGGTGTGGCGTCGGCCGTGGGTCGGACAGGACGGCTGTCTGGGCATCGTGGGGGCATCGTGCTGGTTTCCGGGCCCTCGTTGAGGGGCTCTGTGGAGATCAGTTCGATTATGGGCCCCGTCCAGCGTGGGGTTAGCGTGGCTGTTTCCCGTGTGGCTGGGCTGTCGGATGGTGGTGGCCGTTGTCCTTTTTCGCTGCTGGCGGTCGGTTTTGAGGGTGTCCGTGCGTTCCCTGCTTCCGATGTGGTTTCTGTGCGTGCTTGCTCTGTTGCTTGTCTTGGACCTGGGCTTCCTGTGTCGAGCGCCGGGTTCAAGTGTGTGTTGTCTCGTGGGTGAGATCCTCGTGGTTTGTTTGGGGTGTGTGTCCCCTGTGGTTGGCCTAGGACGCGGTTGCTCCGTAGTGACCGTGGGACTCGTTTTCCCGATTGCTTGGTTGTGGTTGGCTTGTGTTGGCCTCGGATTCGTGTTCTCCGTTGTGGGCCGGCGTTTCGTATTCATTGCGATTGGTTTGGGTGTCAAGTGCTGCGTTGCGTTATTGGGTGCCGTGTGCGTTGTGGTAGGTCGTGGACGTAGGTTCGTTGCGATTTGTTGGGGTTTCTGGTATCGGGGTTCGGCGTCTTGTACGTGGATGGTAGTAAGCACGGGTTCAGTGGGCATGGTGTGACGGTCTCGTAGCTGTAGCAGCGTGGAACCGCATTGGATCGTCGTTTCGGTGGCACCTAGGAAGTCCATGCCGACAATAACTTGTCCCAACATGTTTGGCAGGACCAGGAGCGGGATTTGAACCTCTCCTTGATCCAGCTTGATGTGCGCCAGTAGAACTTGTGAGATCTCTCTGACTGAGCCATCGGCCAGGCGTATGCGGACGCATGCATCTTGCAGGTTGGTGTTGTTGTCTAGTTGTCGGGCGAGGTTTGCGCTGATGAAGCTTCTGGATGCCCCGGTGTCGATTGTGGCTTCCGTTGCGTGTCGTCCTATGGTCACCATCGCCACTATCCGGCCGTTGCTTACGTGTAGAGAGTTATTTAGTCGCGGGTTGAAGGAGGCGTCGTTCCCGGCTGATCCCGTGTCAGTTGGGGACGCATGTACTTTCCCGACGTGTTTTGGCGGCAGCAATTTAGGTCCGTGTGCCGCGTTTGCCACATTCCCAGCAGAATAGAATGGAGGGATTATGGCAGTCGTATGCCGCATGCCCCGCTCCACCACACCGGCGACAGGCTGCGCGTGGGTTGGTGATGGGGGTCGTTATCATGTGACGGGCTTCGTCGGGATTCGCCGTACTGTTTGGATGAGCTGGTGGTCTCCCTGGTGTGTCTGTCGATTCCCAATGGGGACTCAGAAATGGCGTCTGGTGCGAGTCGCAATTCCTCGGCTCTGAAGCCGGCCTTGCGTATCTTGGAGTGTTACGCGGGGGTGCGAAAGTGGTCGGGATGGTCCGCTCTTGGATGCTCTCGAACTCGGTGGCCAACATTGTGAGCTGTGCTAAGCTTTGTAGTTCGTGTCGCCGCACGTACATCTGGTATGCTGGCAGGGCGTTATCGTAGATCCTGTTCAGTTCCTTGGCTCCGTCGTACCTGGCGTGGTGCATGAGTAGACGTATCTCGATGAGGTAATCCTTGAACAATTCTCCTACCGCTTGCTTGCGGGCTCGGATCTGGTCTTCCAATTGTTCAAAATACCGTGGCGGCAAGAAGAAAGTCAAGAATTCTTGGCGGAAATATGCCCATGAGCTGCCTTGTAGTTGGCTGGTGCGGTACCAGCGACTGGCCCGATCGGTGAGAAGCTCTGTCATGGCCCGGGGCAGCTGATTCGCGTCCACCCCATATGAGAGAGCACGTTCCTCGAGTAGTTCCAGAAACGCGAGTGGATCGTCCTGTCCGTCGAACCTGATCCCCCATTTCCGAATCTGTTCCGCGATGTGGGCGGTGGAAGAGTCCATGGCTGGCACGATCCTCTGTGTGGGCGAGTGGCTGGTCTCCGTAACTGGAGGTCTGGGCAGATCGGCTGGCGTTACGATGCGTGGTCGGCAGGGTGTGCTGTATTCGGCCGCTGTGGGGACTTGTAACCCGGCTTTTGGGTCGGTTTTCCGCTGGTCAGACGGCCCAGGAGTGGTGGGCATGGGCGACTTGGAGCGTCCCGCTGGTCGGGCGTATTGCCGTTCGAGGTCGGCCAGTCGAACCCAGGCATCCTGCGAGAGTGTTCCGGCGACTAGTGCGGCGAATCTCTTTCTTCGTTCCTCGACTGTTCCGTCGTTTCCGAATCCGAATTCCTCGGCCAGGACTTCCAGCTCATCCCGCCGGAGTTTGTAGATCCAGCCGGTGGTGACTCCTGGATTGGTATGGTGTCCCTCCGGGCAAAATTCGTCGGGTTGACCGGCTCCGTGGGCTTCCATGGTGTGTTTCTGTGGTTAGTAGCACTGACTTACGTGTTGTTGGTGGTATTTCTGCTTGCGACCGGATTTTGCGTTTTGTGCTTGACGGTTATTGATCCTTGCTAGCCTAGTCTCTTTCAGTGGCCGTGGGTCTTTACTCCACAAAGCTCCGTATTAAGGTGTTAGTCTCCTTAAAGTCACCAAAAAGTCCCTGCTCGGGCGCCACTTGTGAGGTCCTATTTCAGGCTGAGGTAAGCATCAGTCTGTCCAGGGTCCGCTACAAGACAATTTGTAGTTTGTAGGTGACTTCAGGTGTCGGGCTGGCTCGTAAAAGAATGTAGTAGGCAGCGAGAAATGATGAGCCGACGGTTTTGTTGGATTGTTCTTGGTTTTTATTTAGAATTCTGGTTTCTTTTCATTCACTTTCCTCATTCACTTAAATTCTGCTGCTTCAACTCGTGGTTGAATGGTGCGCTGGTGGACTGCGTTGTGCAGTGTCTTGTGTTTGGGCTGAGGGACCGCCTAGTGCAGCGTCCTGTGTTTGTGGCTGAGGGACTGCGTAGTACAGTGTCTTGGGTGTGTGACTGAGGGACCGCGCAGTACAGTGTCTTGGGTGTGTGACTGAGGGACCGCCTTGTGCAGTGTCCCGTGCATGGGCTGATGGACCGCCTGTATCTTGTATTCGGGCTGATGGACTGCCTCCTCTTTCGGCCGATCTTGGCCCTTTTATGCAGCTGGCGATCGCACCTGAGACCCGAAAATAATTAATTCTTGCTGACTTAAGGTTATTGGGTAATAATAATTGTAGGGTGTGGTAACTAGGTCGAAGCTTGGTGCTTCGTTGACAATTGCTTAGGGGGTCAGTGTGTTTTGATGAGAGTGTTTTTAGCTGAGGCTGCATCGCAGTAGGTGCGGGCTGCAGTTGAGAATTGGGTTTTTGCTACCTCAGCATCGCGAAGGTGATATCTGAATTTGGGTCGATGTTTCGAGGCCGAGTGGTTGCGAAATATCGCCAAGAAGTGGGGGACCGAGAATTTTTTGCTGTGGTTTTCGCTGATCGAGAGTTCTTAATTTTATGGTGAGCGTTGCATAGAAGTATTTTTTTATTTCCTGGGGGCTGACCCACTCGAGGCCGAGTGGTTGCGAAATATTGCCAAGAAGTGGGTGACCGAGAATTTTGTGCTGTGGTTTTCGCGGATCGAGAGTTCTTAATTTTATGGTTTGCATAGAAGTATTTTTATTTCCTGGGTGCTGACCCACAATATTAGTGAAGAACCGTGGCTAGAGCCATGGTTCTTCTGTTCTGCTTATCTTAGTTCGCTGCCTACCGTGGAGTTGTTTGCAACGAACCATGGGTAGAACCATGGTTCGTTACAAGACATGTTGATCCATCATCTATTTGTGCGATGTATTGGACCACCTCAATAATACGACAAGCATGCTCATGCAATGATACTTGTCACCGTAGTCCGGACCACCCATGGGGTATGGACGTAGCTGGTGGTCTGGGTGTCCATGACCAGTTGGTGGATGAAGACGGTTTCTCCTTCTGACGAGGCTTCCTCCTCCTTCTCTGTGGGTGATTCCTCCCCCTCTTCTGGGGAGGGTTCCTCTTCAGAGTTAAAGTCCTGATAGACCCCGTGGTTGTATCGGGGGTCACGCCGATAGTGGGTCGATGGTTGGCTTGACGGGGTGGAGTCTTCGTCCTCACTGGTGGGGGGCGCTTCTCCGAAGGGACCCCACGGCTGCGGTGAGTATGAGGGTGTTGGTGGCGACGGTGTCCGTGGCGTTGGCGACCATAGGTTGGCCCGCGTGAAGCGTGATGGGCGTTGCGTTGCGTCTTCCTCTTGATCCGTGTCCTGAGCGGACGCTGTTTCGGCGTCGCTCCCGGTCCTTGCTCCTGATGTGGAGTCGCAGGACTCGCTGTCGGATATTCCAGTGTCCTGAGCGGACGCTGTTTCGGCGTCGCTCCAGGTCTTTGCTCCTGGTGTGGAGTCGCAAGATTCGTCGTCGGATATAAAAATGATGGTTGTCGAGTTCATGTTGTATCTGGTTGGGGTGGTGGTGTCTTCTGTTCGTTGTGCGCTCGGCGCTTACTGACGATACCTCGGGTCCACGGCTGGGTATGTTAGCGCCGTGGGCAGAGGTCGTGGTCAGCTCTTTTTCTTTTCGGTGGAGTCGGCGTTCCTTAGTCGTCCCGGGTGGGCCGATGCGCCGGGCCAGCGGGGCTTCCAGTGTTGGGTCGGTTTGGCAACGTGTGGCAAATTTTTGCCTGTTGTGGTTGCCTCGTCAGCGTTACCTCGGGGCCGGTGGTGGTTGTAGATGGGTTGTGGGTGGATGGTTCTGGTGCCGCTGCTTCACAATCCGTTGCGTCGTTGTTGGTAGCTCTGTTGTAGAATCGCCGGCGTAAGCACCATATGCTTCTTCTGGGATTCCCCCAGGGGGTTCACATACCATGTCCCGTTGAGGAGACTCGGCTGGTGTAGGCCACGAGGTATGTGCCGGAGATGGTTTGTATTTCGCCTGCTGTGTTCCCCATGGTCACGAAGGCGTCATTGATGATGAGCGTGCCATGATCCACGACGGTGATCGCGTCCAGGTGCCCGGGTAAGGTGGTGCAGTGGGCGGTTGTTCCGGCCACTAGCTGTTGGGCGCAGGTGGGTTCCCGTCGTTCTTTGCAGAACGTGACGCCGATGGTGGTTTCGCATGTCCCCAAGCTGACGACTTGGCTTCCGCATTCTGCTACGGCGTTCCCTTTGTTGAAATCCAAGATCTTGTGCTGGTGTTGCACGGGGAAGATCGTCATCCTCCGGCAGATCCGTTTAGGTTGGGGAAATTTGATGAGGAAAGTTAACAAATCCGGGCTCTGGAATACGCTAATGCTGGAGACTCCCAGTAGCTCGACCAGCCTGATATCTGTCAGTTGTTGTTCCTCAAATTCTCGGAGGTCGGCTCCGTCCAGTAGCGTCGGGCTGATGACGTTCATTTTGGCCAGTGTCAGACCCAGAATCAGGTTCTGTAGGTCGTTGAGGATGACGCGGTTCTTTGCCAGTATCGCCTCCGTCAGCTGTAGTCGTTCGGTGTCCTCTCCTTTTACCAGGCTGTTCATGTAGCCAGTCAGCTCGTTGAGACGGTTCTGCACCTTGGAATTGACCGTCCGTTGCTCCGCCTCGGATTCGATCAGCTGGCCCTGCTTGAACCGAATTTGCTCCCAGTCGTCAAAGTCCGGGGTTCCGGCGACGACCTTTAGCGCGCTTCCGAGGATGTTGAGACTCCTGGCTCGTCGGTGGTGGGTTTTTAACGTTCCCACGAGGGTCCTGACGTGCTCCAGGACGACAGCCAGGATGGTGGCGATTCTGCTCCCAGGGAATAATGCGGCAGACTCCTCCGCCTGCGCCAAATATGCCTCGTAGGAGGTTACGTTGGTTATATGGTGAAGGTATCCATTTTTCTCCCACAGGACGGCGTCTCCGTCCACCATGGGCACATAGTTGGCGTGGGTGTAGTTGTTAACCTTTATCGTGGCCTGTGTGGTGGCGGTGAGGATGAGGACTATCAGGAGTGGTGACATCGTGGTGTTAGCTCTTTGGGTGAATACTTGGTGGGGCGTTCAGCTTGTTGACCGGTGCGTCGGTGGTTAGCTATGATGTGTTGTTTGGCTATCGTTATGGTCCAGCTATATATAGTGTATCTTGCGCGGTGGGTTTTAGGTCATTTTTCTTCCGGGATGGTTTGTCCGCGCGTGGCGTGCGGAGCTTGCATTTTAGGGGTCGGTGTGGCTCGATGTGCGGGTTTTTGTTTCTAGGTCAGCCGTGGTGTCTGCTTCGTTCGCAGTTTCTCCCGCGTCGTGTTCGTGGTATTCTTTCAGATCATTGATGTTAGCGATTTTCTGCTTCCGGGTGCTGAGGTGTTGTATTTTTATGATGTTGGCTGACCTAAATCCCCGAACTTTGTAGGGCCCGTCATATTTCGGGGCCAGTTTTGCAGCGAAGCCGTCAACGGCGTTGGACAGATGATGTTGTCGCATCAGTACCAATGTGCGCACCGTGGGGTGCCATTGTCTTCGACGGAGATTATAGTGTCTTTCCTGCTCGTGGCTGGCTCGCTGGATGTTATTTTTCACTATCGCGAATACATCCTTGATTCGCGCTGTTTTCTGGAGCGCGTTGTCTGGCGGGCTTCCTGTGCCAGGTGTAACTTCATCATACAGGGCTCCAGGTAAGCGTGGCTCTCTCCCGTATAGTAGGAAGGCTGGGCTAAATCCGGTTGTCTCCGAGACACTGGAGTTCACGGCGAGTGAGATTTCTGGGATTAGCTCGTCCCAGTATTCTGGTGCTCTCCCACAAACTGAGAAATCATGGTTTTGACCGTTCTGTTTGCTCGTTCCGTGGGGTTTTCCTGAGGACAGTACGGGGCGGTGTGTTGCAATTCTATCCCTGCCGTTTGCAAAAAAGTCTGGAACGACCGGCTCGTAAATTGGGTACCGTTGTCACACACGAATTGTTTCGGGACGCCGTAGTGGCTGAGTATCCGCTCACGGAAAGCTAGCTCCAAGGTGGCGGCGGTGGCTTTCCTGAGCGGCACCAGTTCTACCCATTTGGTGAAGGTGTCGTGGAATACGAGCAGCATGGTGTTCCCTTTCTTGGATCGGGGTAGTGGTCGAACGAAGTCGGCACATAGTGTTGCAAATGATTCCTCTGCTTTCCGAGTGAGCATCTGACCTACCGGCTTGCGTTGCTGGGCTTTAAACTTCTGGCAGCTGGTGCAGCTGCGGACGTATTTCCTTACTTCCCGGTAAAGTCCTGGCCAATAGTACCGTTGACAGACTCGGGTTATGGTCTTACGGATTCCTAGATGGCCGGCCGTGGGTTGGTCGTGGCATTCTTGGAGGACTCTTGCGCGACGATCCTTTGGTACGCAAAGTTTCCATGATGTGTCCTCAGTGTCCTCGGTGCTGCGGCCCAGGTGTCGATATAACTCCCCGTTCTCGTGAGTGTAATCGGGGTATTTCTCGGGTTCGTCCTGAACTTGTTGTATCCGGCGTTTGAGCCAGGGGCAGGCTACCTTTACTTCCTCGATCCGTGCGACGGTTCCCCGGGGTTGGCGGGATAGTGCATCTGCCACTACGTTCTGCTTACCTGCCCGGTAATGTACGTCATACTGGTATTGTTGGAGTTCCAGTGCCCACCTTGCTATTCTACCGTAGGGGCTTTCCAGTGTGTTCAGCCATTTGAGGGCGAGATGGTCGGTGATCACGTCGAACCGATATCCCTCGAGGTAACACCGGAGTTTCCGGATGGACCAGATGACTGCCAGGCATTTTTTGTCGGTCGCGGAGTAGTTTTCCTCTGCCACGTTGAGTCGTCGGCTGACGTATGCGATAACTCGCTCGTTGCCCTCGATTTCCTGCGTAAGGACTGCGCCCACGCCGAGGTTACTCGCGTCTGTTTGCAGCGAGAATTTCACGGTAAAATCGGGGCAAGCAAGAACTGGCGCGGTCGTGAGGAGTTCTTTTAGTCGGTCGAAAGCAGCTTGCTGGTCTTCGGTCCATACCCATGGTTGGTCCTTCTTGAGTAGGCGAGACATCGGTTGGACGACCGTCGCGAAGTTTGGTACAAATCTTCGGTACCAGGACGCCATCCCGATGCATTGACGAAGCTCTTTTAGGTTGGTGGGCGGTCGGAGTTCTTTGACGGCGGCAATTTTGTCGGGGTCGGTGTGGATTCCCTCATTGCTGATCATATGGCCGAGATACCTGATGTGGGTTTGAAAGAACGCGCATTTTTCCGCATTTATCCTTAGGTTCGCCTTCCGGAGTCGGGACAAAACCACTTCCAAGTTGCGCAGATGCTCGTTGAAATCTCGCCCACGATGACAATGTCATCTAGGTACGCGAATGCATATGGCTCCATGTCTGTACCAATCACGGTGTCGAGAGCCCGCTGAAATGTTGCCGGTGCCGAGTGCAGTCCGAAGGGCATAACCTTCCATTGGTAGAGGCCCCGGCCCGGTACGGTGAAAGCTGTTGCTTCTCTACTTCCGTCGGCCATGGGTATGATGTTTTGGTACGCCGGCTGTAGTACTCGTGTTATACTACAGCCAGACTGGTACGTGAACAGGTGCGTCGCGATGACCCCTCTGGTATCGCAGCAACGACTTGTGTGGGCGACGAAGATCTCGGACAAGGCTCTAGGCATGGCTCGGTGTTGGCGAGGATCGGTGTGGCGTCGGCCGTGGGTCGGACAGGACGGCTGTCTGGGCATCGTGGGGGCATCGTGCTGGTTTCCGGGCCCTCGTTGAGGGGCTCTGTGGAGATCAGTTCGATTATGGGCCCCGTCCAGCGTGGGGTTAGCGTGGCTGTTTCCCGTGTGGCTGGGCTGTCGGATGGTGGTGGCCGTTGTCCTTTTTCGCTGCTGGCGGTCGGTTTTGAGGGTGTCCGTGCGTTCCCTGCTTCCGATGTGGTTTCTGTGCGTGCTTGCTCTGTTGCTTGTCTTGGACCTGGGCTTCCTGTGTCGAGCGCCGGGTTCAAGTGTGTGTTGTCTCGTGGGTGAGATCCTCGTGGTTTGTTTGGGGTGTGTGTCCCCTGTGGTTGGCCTAGGACGCGGTTGCTCCGTAGTGACCGTGGGACTCGTTTTCCCGATTGCTTGGTTGTGGTTGGCTTGTGTTGGCCTCGGATTCGTGTTCTCCGTTGTGGGCCGGCGTTTCGTATTCATTGCGATTGGTTTGGGTGTCAAGTGCTGCGTTGCGTTATTGGGTGCCGTGTGCGTTGTGGTAGGTCGTGGACGTAGGTTCGTTGCGATTTGTTGGGGTTTCTGGTATCGGGGTTCGGCGTCTTGTACGTGGATGGTAGTAAGCACGGGTTCAGTGGGCATGGTGTGACGGTCTCGTAGCTGTAGCAGCGTGGAACCGCATTGGATCGTCGTTTCGGTGGCACCTAGGAAGTCCATGCCGACAATAACTTGTCCCAACATGTTTGGCAGGACCAGGAGCGGGATTTGAACCTCTCCTTGATCCAGCTTGATGTGCGCCAGTAGAACTTGTGAGATCTCTCTGACTGAGCCATCGGCCAGGCGTATGCGGACGCATGCATCTTGCAGGTTGGTGTTGTTGTCTAGTTGTCGGGCGAGGTTTGCGCTGATGAAGCTTCTGGATGCCCCGGTGTCGATTGTGGCTTCCGTTGCGTGTCGTCCTATGGTCACCATCGCCACTATCCGGCCGTTGCTTACGTGTAGAGAGTTATTTAGTCGCGGGTTGAAGGAGGCGTCGTTCCCGGCTGATCCCGTGTCAGTTGGGGACGCATGTACTTTCCCGACGTGTTTTGGCGGCAGCAATTTAGGTCCGTGTGCCGCGTTTGCCACATTCCCAGCAGAATAGAATGGAGGGATTATGGCAGTCGTATGCCGCATGCCCCGCTCCACCACACCGGCGACAGGCTGCGCGTGGGTTGGTGATGGGGGTCGTTATCATGTGACGGGCTTCGTCGGGATTCGCCGTACTGTTTGGATGAGCTGGTGGTCTCCCTGGTGTGTCTGTCGATTCCCAATGGGGACTCAGAAATGGCGTCTGGTGCGAGTCGCAATTCCTCGGCTCTGAAGCCGGCCTTGCGTATCTTGGAGTGTTACGCGGGGTGCGAAAGTGGTCGGGATGGTCCGCTCTTGGATGCTCTCGAACTCGGTGGCCAACATTGTGAGCTGTGCTAAGCTTTGTAGTTCGTGTCGCCGCACGTACATCTGGTATGCTGGCAGGGCGTTATCGTAGATCCTGTTCAGTTCCTTGGCTCCGTCGTACCTGGCGTGGTGCATGAGTAGACGTATCTCGATGAGGTAATCCTTGAACAATTCTCCTACCGCTTGCTTGCGGGCTCGGATCTGGTCTTCCAATTGTTCAAAATACCGTGGCGGCAAGAAGAAAGTCAAGAATTCTTGGCGGAAATATGCCCATGAGCTGCCTTGTAGTTGGCTGGTGCGGTACCAGCGACTGGCCCGATCGGTGAGAAGCTCTGTCATGGCCCGGGGCAGCTGATTCGCGTCCACCCCATATGAGAGAGCACGTTCCTCGAGTAGTTCCAGAAACGCGAGTGGATCGTCCTGTCCGTCGAACCTGATCCCCCATTTCCGAATCTGTTCCGCGATGTGGGCGGTGGAAGAGTCCATGGCTGGCACGATCCTCTGTGTGGGCGAGTGGCTGGTCTCCGTAACTGGAGGTCTGGGCAGATCGGCTGGCGTTACGATGCGTGGTCGGCAGGGTGTGCTGTATTCGGCCGCTGTGGGGACTTGTAACCCGGCTTTTGGGTCGGTTTTCCGCTGGTCAGACGGCCCAGGAGTGGTGGGCATGGGCGACTTGGAGCGTCCCGCTGGTCGGGCGTATTGCCGTTCGAGGTCGGCCAGTCGAACCCAGGCATCCTGCGAGAGTGTTCCGGCGACTAGTGCGGCGAATCTCTTTCTTCGTTCCTCGACTGTTCCGTCGTTTCCGAATCCGAATTCCTCGGCCAGGACTTCCAGCTCATCCCGCCGGAGTTTGTAGATCCAGCCGGTGGTGACTCCTGGATTGGTATGGTGTCCCTCCGGGCAAAATTCGTCGGGTTGACCGGCTCCGTGGGCTTCCATGGTGTGTTTCTGTGGTTAGTAGCACTGACTTACGTGTTGTTGGTGGTATTTCTGCTTGCGACCGGATTTTGCGTTTTGTGCTTGACGGTTATTGATCCTTGCTAGCCTAGTCTCTTTCAGTGGCCGTGGGTCTTTACTCCACAAAGCTCCGTATTAAGGTGTTAGTCTCCTTAAAGTCACCAAAAAGTCCCTGCTCGGGCGCCACTTGTGAGGTCCTATTTCAGGCTGAGGTAAGCATCAGTCTGTCCAGGGTCCGCTACAAGACAATTTGTAGTTTGTAGGTGACTTCAGGTGTCGGGCTGGCTCGTAAAAGAATGTAGTAGGCAGCGAGAAATGATGAGCCGACGGTTTTGTTGGATTGTTCTTGGTTTTTATTTAGAATTCTGGTTTCTTTTCATTCACTTTCCTCATTCACTTAAATTCTGCTGCTTCAACTCGTGGTTGAATGGTGCGCTGGTGGACTGCGTTACACCCCCCCCCCCCCTTTCTTCCGGGTGAGTGTTAGTGGCGACGGGGGCGCTTAGAGGCGAAGTTTCCGTCGTCGGCTGCCTCCCTGTTGACCGTTCTTCTGCTATCGACGACCCGCGTGTGGGTCACCGTAGTCCGGACCACCCATGGGGTATGGACGTAGCTGGTGGTCTGGGTGTCCATGACCAGTTGGTGGATGAAGACGGTTTCTCCTTCTGACGAGGCTTCCTCCTCCTTCTCTGTGGGTGATTCCTCCCCCTCTTCTGGGGAGGGTTCCTCTTCAGAGTTAAAGTCCTGATAGACCCCGTGGTTGTATCGGGGGTCACGCCGATAGTGGGTCGATGGTTGGCTTGACGGGGTGGAGTCTTCGTCCTCACTGGTGGGGGGCGCTTCTCCGAAGGGACCCCACGGCTGCGGTGAGTATGAGGGTGTTGGTGGCGACGGTGTCCGTGGCGTTGGCGACCATAGGTTGGCCCGCGTGAAGCGTGATGGGCGTTGCGTTGCGTCTTCCTCTTGATCCGTGTCCTGAGCGGACGCTGTTTCGGCGTCGCTCCCGGTCCTTGCTCCTGATGTGGAGTCGCAGGACTCGCTGTCGGATATTCCAGTGTCCTGAGCGGACGCTGTTTCGGCGTCGCTCCAGGTCTTTGCTCCTGGTGTGGAGTCGCAAGATTCGTCGTCGGATATAAAAATGATGGTTGTCGAGTTCATGTTGTATCTGGTTGGGGTGGTGGTGTCTTCTGTTCGTTGTGCGCTCGGCGCTTACTGACGATACCTCGGGTCCACGGCTGGGTATGTTAGCGCCGTGGGCAGAGGTCGTGGTCAGCTCTTTTTCTTTTCGGTGGAGTCGGCGTTCCTTAGTCGTCCCGGGTGGGCCGATGCGCCGGGCCAGCGGGGCTTCCAGTGTTGGGTCGGTTTGGCAACGTGTGGCAAATTTTTGCCTGTTGTGGTTGCCTCGTCAGCGTTACCTCGGGGCCGGTGGTGGTTGTAGATGGGTTGTGGGTGGATGGTTCTGGTGCCGCTGCTTCACAATCCGTTGCGTCGTTGTTGGTAGCTCTGTTGTAGAATCGCCGGCGTAAGCACCATATGCTTCTTCTGGGATTCCCCCAGGGGGTTCACATACCATGTCCCGTTGAGAGAGACTCGGCTGGTGTAGGCCACGAGGTATGTGCCGGAGATGGTTTGTATTTCGCCTGCTGTGTTCCCCATGGTCACGAAGGCGTCATTGATGATGAGCGTGCCATGATCCACGACGGTGATCGCGTCCAGGTGCCCGGGTAAGGTGGTGCAGTGGGCGGTTGTTCCGGCCACTAGCTGTTGGGCGCAGGTGGGTTCCCGTCGTTCTTTGCAGAACGTGACGCCGATGGTGGTTTCGCATGTCCCCAAGCTGACGACTTGGCTTCCGCATTCTGCTACGGCGTTCCCTTTGTTGAAATCCAAGATCTTGTGCTGGTGTTGCACGGGGAAGATCGTCATCCTCCGGCAGATCCGTTTAGGTTGGGGAAATTTGATGAGGAAAGTTAACAAATCCGGGCTCTGGAATACGCTAATGCTGGAGACTCCCAGTAGCTCGACCAGCCTGATATCTGTCAGTTGTTGTTCCTCAAATTCTCGGAGGTCGGCTCCGTCCAGTAGCGTCGGGCTGATGACGTTCATTTTGGCCAGTGTCAGACCCAGAATCAGGTTCTGTAGGTCGTTGAGGATGACGCGGTTCTTTGCCAGTATCGCCTCCGTCAGCTGTAGTCGTTCGGTGTCCTCTCCTTTTACCAGGCTGTTCATGTAGCCAGTCAGCTCGTTGAGACGGTTCTGCACCTTGGAATTGACCGTCCGTTGCTCCGCCTCGGATTCGATCAGCTGGCCCTGCTTGAACCGAATTTGCTCCCAGTCGTCAAAGTCCGGGGTTCCGGCGACGACCTTTAGCGCGCTTCCGAGGATGTTGAGACTCCTGGCTCGTCGGTGGTGGGTTTTTAACGTTCCCACGAGGGTCCTGACGTGCTCCAGGACGACAGCCAGGATGGTGGCGATTCTGCTCCCAGGGAATAATGCGGCAGACTCCTCCGCCTGCGCCAAATATGCCTCGTAGGAGGTTACGTTGGTTATATGGTGAAGGTATCCATTTTTCTCCCACAGGACGGCGTCTCCGTCCACCATGGGCACATAGTTGGCGTGGGTGTAGTTGTTAACCTTTATCGTGGCCTGTGTGGTGGCGGTGAGGATGAGGACTATCAGGAGTGGTGACATCGTGGTGTTAGCTCTTTGGGTGAATACTTGGTGGGGCGTTCAGCTTGTTGACCGGTGCGTCGGTGGTTAGCTATGATGTGTTGTTTGGCTATCGTTATGGTCCAGCTATATATAGTGTATCTTGCGCGGTGGGTTTTAGGTCATTTTTCTTCCGGGATGGTTTGTCCGCGCGTGGCGTGCGGAGCTTGCATTTTAGGGGTCGGTGTGGCTCGATGTGCGGGTTTTTGTTTCTAGGTCAGCCGTGGTGTCTGCTTCGTTCGCAGTTTCTCCCGCGTCGTGTTCGTGGTATTCTTTCAGATCATTGATGTTAGCGATTTTCTGCTTCCGGGTGCTGAGGTGTTGTATTTTTATGATGTTGGCTGACCTAAATCCCCGAACTTTGTAGGGCCCGTCATATTTCGGGGCCAGTTTTGCAGCGAAGCCGTCAACGGCGTTGGACAGATGATGTTGTCGCATCAGTACCAATGTGCGCACCGTGGGGTGCCATTGTCTTCGACGGAGATTATAGTGTCTTTCCTGCTCGTGGCTGGCTCGCTGGATGTTATTTTTCACTATCGCGAATACATCCTTGATTCGCGCTGTTTTCTGGAGCGCGTTGTCTGGCGGGCTTCCTGTGCCAGGTGTAACTTCATCATACAGGGCTCCAGGTAAGCGTGGCTCTCTCCCGTATAGTAGGAAGGCTGGGCTAAATCCGGTTGTCTCCGAGACACTGGAGTTCACGGCGAGTGAGATTTCTGGGATTAGCTCGTCCCAAGTATTCTGGTGCTCTCCCACAAACTGAGAAATCATGGTTTTGACCGTTCTGTTTGCTCGTTCCGTGGGGTTTTCCTGAGGACAGTACGGGGCGGTGTGTTGCAATTCTATCCCTGCCGTTTGCAAAAAAGTCTGGAACGACCGGCTCGTAAATTGGGTACCGTTGTCACACACGAATTGTTTCGGGACGCCGTAGTGGCTGAGTATCCGCTCACGGAAAGCTAGCTCCAAGGTGGCGGCGGTGGCTTTCCTGAGCGGCACCAGTTCTACCCATTTGGTGAAGGTGTCGTGGAATACGAGCAGCATGGTGTTCCCTTTCTTGGATCGGGGTAGTGGTCGAACGAAGTCGGCACATAGTGTTGCAAATGATTCCTCTGCTTTCCGAGTGAGCATCTGACCTACCGGCTTGCGTTGCTGGGCTTTAAACTTCTGGCAGCTGGTGCAGCTGCGGACGTATTTCCTTACTTCCCGGTAAAGTCCTGGCCAATAGTACCGTTGACAGACTCGGGTTATGGTCTTACGGATTCCTAGATGGCCGGCCGTGGGTTGGTCGTGGCATTCTTGGAGGACTCTTGCGCGACGATCCTTTGGTACGCAAAGTTTCCATGATGTGTCCTCAGTGTCCTCGGTGCTGCGGCCCAGGTGTCGATATAACTCCCCGTTCTCGTGAGTGTAATCGGGGTATTTCTCGGGTTCGTCCTGAACTTGTTGTATCCGGCGTTTGAGCCAGGGGCAGGCTACCTTTACTTCCTCGATCCGTGCGACGGTTCCCCGGGGTTGGCGGGATAGTGCATCTGCCACTACGTTCTGCTTACCTGCCCGGTAATGTACGTCATACTGGTATTGTTGGAGTTCCAGTGCCCACCTTGCTATTCTACCGTAGGGGCTTTCCAGTGTGTTCAGCCATTTGAGGGCGAGATGGTCGGTGATCACGTCGAACCGATATCCCTCGAGGTAACACCGGAGTTTCCGGATGGACCAGATGACTGCCAGGCATTTTTTGTCGGTCGCGGAGTAGTTTTCCTCTGCCACGTTGAGTCGTCGGCTGACGTATGCGATAACTCGCTCGTTGCCCTCGATTTCCTGCGTAAGGACTGCGCCCACGCCGAGGTTACTCGCGTCTGTTTGCAGCGAGAATTTCACGGTAAAATCGGGGCAAGCAAGAACTGGCGCGGTCGTGAGGAGTTCTTTTAGTCGGTCGAAAGCAGCTTGCTGGTCTTCGGTCCATACCCATGGTTGGTCCTTCTTGATAGGCGAGACATCGGTTGGACGACCGTCGCGAAGTTTGGTACAAATCTTCGGTACCAGGACGCCATCCCGATGCATTGACGAAGCTCTTTTAGGTTGGTGGGCGGTCGGAGTTCTTTGACGGCGGCAATTTTGTCGGGTCGGTGTGGATTCCCTCATTGCTGATCATATGGCCGAGATACCTGATGTGGGTTTGAAAGAACGCGCATTTTTCCGCATTTATCCTTAGGTTCGCCTTCCGGAGTCGGGACAAAACCACTTCCAAGTTGCGCAGATGCTCGTTGAAATCTCGCCCCACGATGACAATGTCATCTAGGTACGCGAATGCATATGGCTCCATGTCTGTACCAATCACGGTGTCGAGAGCCCGCTGAAATGTTGCCGGTGCCGAGTGCAGTCCGAAGGGCATAACCTTCCATTGGTAGAGGCCCCGGCCCGGTACGGTGAAAGCTGTTGCTTCTCTACTTCCGTCGGCCATGGGTATGATGTTTTGGTACGCCGGCTGTAGTACTCGTGTTATACTACAGCCAGACTGGTACGTGAACAGGTGCGTCGCGATGACCCCTCTGGTATCGCAGCAACGACTTGTGTGGGCGACGAAGATCTCGGACAAGGCTCTAGGCATGGCTCGGTGTTGGCGAGGATCGGTGTGGCGTCGGCCGTGGGTCGGACAGGACGGCTGTCTGGGCATCGTGGGGGCATCGTGCTGGTTTCCGGGCCCTCGTTGAGGGGCTCTGTGGAGATCAGTTCGATTATGGGCCCCGTCCAGCGTGGGGTTAGCGTGGCTGTTTCCCGTGTGGCTGGGCTGTCGGATGGTGGTGGCCGTTGTCCTTTTTCGCTGCTGGCGGTCGGTTTTGAGGGTGTCCGTGCGTTCCCTGCTTCCGATGTGGTTTCTGTGCGTGCTTGCTCTGTTGCTTGTCTTGGACCTGGGCTTCCTGTGTCGAGCGCCGGGTTCAAGTGTGTGTTGTCTCGTGGGTGAGATCCTCGTGGTTTGTTTGGGGTGTGTGTCCCCTGTGGTTGGCCTAGGACGCGGTTGCTCCGTAGTGACCGTGGGACTCGTTTTCCCGATTGCTTGGTTGTGGTTGGCTTGTGTTGGCCTCGGATTCGTGTTCTCCGTTGTGGGCCGGCGTTTCGTATTCATTGCGATTGGTTTGGGTGTCAAGTGCTGCGTTGCGTTATTGGGTGCCGTGTGCGTTGTGGTAGGTCGTGGACGTAGGTTCGTTGCGATTTGTTGGGGTTTCTGGTATCGGGGTTCGGCGTCTTGTACGTGGATGGTAGTAAGCACGGGTTCAGTGGGCATGGTGTGACGGTCTCGTAGCTGTAGCAGCGTGGAACCGCATTGGATCGTCGTTTCGGTGGCACCTAGGAAGTCCATGCCGACAATAACTTGTCCCAACATGTTTGGCAGGACCAGGAGCGGGATTTGAACCTCTCCTTGATCCAGCTTGATGTGCGCCAGTAGAACTTGTGAGATCTCTCTGACTGAGCCATCGGCCAGGCGTATGCGGACGCATGCATCTTGCAGGTTGGTGTTGTTGTCTAGTTGTCGGGCGAGGTTTGCGCTGATGAAGCTTCTGGATGCCCCGGTGTCGATTGTGGCTTCCGTTGCGTGTCGTCCTATGGTCACCATCGCCACTATCCGGCCGTTGCTTACGTGTAGAGAGTTATTTAGTCGCGGGTTGAAGGAGGCGTCGTTCCCGGCTGATCCCGTGTCAGTTGGGGACGCATGTACTTTCCCGACGTGTTTTGGCGGCAGCAATTTAGGTCCGTGTGCCGCGTTTGCCACATTCCCAGCAGAATAGAATGGAGGGATTATGGCAGTCGTATGCCGCATGCCCCGCTCCACCACACCGGCGACAGGCTGCGCGTGGGTTGGTGATGGGGGTCGTTATCATGTGACGGGCTTCGTCGGGATTCGCCGTACTGTTTGGATGAGCTGGTGGTCTCCCTGGTGTGTCTGTCGATTCCCAATGGGGACTCAGAAATGGCGTCTGGTGCGAGTCGCAATTCCTCGGCTCTGAAGCCGGCCTTGCGTATCTTGGAGTGTTACGCGGGGGTGCGAAAGTGGTCGGGATGGTCCGCTCTTGGATGCTCTCGAACTCGGTGGCCAACATTGTGAGCTGTGCTAAGCTTTGTAGTTCGTGTCGCCGCACGTACATCTGGTATGCTGGCAGGGCGTTATCGTAGATCCTGTTCAGTTCCTTGGCTCCGTCGTACCTGGCGTGGTGCATGAGTAGACGTATCTCGATGAGGTAATCCTTGAACAATTCTCCTACCGCTTGCTTGCGGGCTCGGATCTGGTCTTCCAATTGTTCAAAATACCGTGGCGGCAAGAAGAAAGTCAAGAATTCTTGGCGGAAATATGCCCATGAGCTGCCTTGTAGTTGGCTGGTGCGGTACCAGCGACTGGCCCGATCGGTGAGAAGCTCTGTCATGGCCCGGGGCAGCTGATTCGCGTCCACCCCATATGAGAGAGCACGTTCCTCGAGTAGTTCCAGAAACGCGAGTGGATCGTCCTGTCCGTCGAACCTGATCCCCCATTTCCGAATCTGTTCCGCGATGTGGGCGGTGGAAGAGTCCATGGCTGGCACGATCCTCTGTGTGGGCGAGTGGCTGGTCTCCGTAACTGGAGGTCTGGGCAGATCGGCTGGCGCTACGATGCGTGGTCGGCAGGGTGTGCTGTATTCGGCCGCTGTGGGGACTTGTAACCCGGCTTTTGGGTCGGTTTTCCGCTGGTCAGACGGCCCAGGAGTGGTGGGCATGGGCGACTTGGAGCGTCCCGCTGGTCGGGCGTATTGCCGTTCGAGGTCGGCCAGTCGAACCCAGGCATCCTGCGAGAGTGTTCCGGCGACTAGTGCGGCGAATCTCTTTCTTCGTTCCTCGACTGTTCCGTCGTTTCCGAATCCGAATTCCTCGGCCAGGACTTCCAGCTCATCCCGCCGGAGTTTGTAGATCCAGCCGGTGGTGACTCCTGGATTGGTATGGTGTCCCTCCGGGCAAAATTCGTCGGGTTGACCGGCTCCGTGGGCTTCCATGGTGTGTTTCTGTGGTTAGTAGCACTGACTTACGTGTTGTTGGTGGTATTTCTGCTTGCGACCGGATTTTGCGTTTTGTGCTTGACGGTTATTGATCCTTGCTAGCCTAGTCTCTTTCAGTGGCCGTGGGTCTTTACTCCACAAAGCTCCGTATTAAGGTGTTAGTCTCCTTAAAGTCACCAAAAAGTCCCTGCTCGGGCGCCACTTGTGAGGTCCTATTTCAGGCTGAGGTAAGCATCAGTCTGTCCAGGGTCCGCTACAAGACAATTTGTAGTTTGTAGGTGACTTCAGGTGTCGGGCTGGCTCGTAAAAGAATGTAGTAGGCAGCGAGAAATGATGAGCCGACGGTTTTGTTGGATTGTTCTTGGTTTTTATTTAGAATTCTGGTTTCTTTTCATTCACTTTCCTCATTCACTTAAATTCTGCTGCTTCAACTCGTGGTTGAATGGTGCGCTGGTGGACTGCGTTGTGCAGTGTCTTGTGTTTGGGCTGAGGGACCGCCTAGTGCAGCGTCCTGTGGGTAATAATAATTGTAGGGTGTGGTAACTAGGTCGAAGCTTGGTGCTTCGTTGACAATTGCTTAGGGGGTCAGTGTGTTTTGATGAGAGTGTTTTTAGCTGAGGCTGCATCGCAGTAGGTGCAGGCTGCAGTTGAGAATTGGGTTTTTGCTACCTCAGCATCGCGAAGGTGATATCTGAATTTGGGTCGATGTTTTGAGGCCGAGTGGTTGCGAAATATCGCCAAGAAGTGGGGGACCGAGAATTTTGTGCTGTGGTTTTCGCTGATCGAGAGTTCTTAATTTTATGGTGAGCGTTGCATAGAAATATTTTTTTTTTTCCTGGGGGCTGACCCACTCGAGGCCGAGTGGTTGCGAAATATTGCCAAGAAGTGGGTGACCGAGAATTTTGTGCTGTGGTTTTCGCGGATCGAGAGTTCTTAATTTTATGGTTTGCATAGAAGTATTTTTATTTCCTGGGTGCTGACCCACAATATTAGTGAAGAACCGTGGCTAGAGCCATGGTTCTTCTGTTCTGTTATCTTAGTTCGCTGCCCGTGGGTTGTTGCAACCATGGTAGAACCATGGTTCGTTACAGACATGTTGATCCACACTATTTGGCGATGTATTGGACCACCCAATAATACGACAAGCATGCCATGCATGATACTTACCCTGAGTGTTTAATGGTTTTATATATTAGCCAGGGGTTTTTATCTGCATAGGTGTGCATCTAAGATTGAAAGCCTTTTCAAAAAAAAAAAACAATTTGACTTTCTTCGGACCACATGATGTTTCTTTGGGACAACTCCAGTGCTATTTGCATACTGCACTCACTTTGCCCCATGGCTATCTTTCTAAAGTGGATTTTTCCTCGGACTTTTGGCACTTAATTTATGTTCTTATATGCAAAAACTAACTTTGCTCATCTTTGGCGATTTTTTAAGATCCTTTTTTAGCTCTGTGGACGATTTATAAGGGTCCTTCTTGCTCTCATCAAGCAGTAGTTTGACCGGAAATGGCGGTATCGCGGCTTTTATTACATGTGTTTTTTGTTGGTTGCATGTTTTAAAGCATTGCGAGTCACTTTAGCTGATCAACCAACAATTTGCTTCACCTTAAGATAGGTGTCTCCTTCTGAAATAAAATTTTTGACCCATTTTTGGAAAATGGTCTTTAGTAATAAGAACCGTTAGGAATTTGAGAGTAAGCACACTTCTATCAGAGAGGAGACATGTAAACCTAATTGATATTATAGTCAAGGGCAAAATATGTTGGTTAGAGATCAGGCTTTGAAACAATAAAGACTGTTGTACCAAACAGTGCTATTATTTCTGCCGCAACTGTATAAGTAATGAATACAGCTTTGCTAAGATATGTTTTAAAGCGAATGAAAACTGATTTAAAGAACGACTGATATTATTTACGACTGACGAAAACGACGACTGACAACGGAATGGCGAGAGGCCTCTGAGCGGCGTCGGCTGACGTTCTCGCGATCTCCTCTTTGCTCTCTCAGCTCTCTCGGGGAGGTATGCAATTGTGTGCGCGACCCAGCCTTCTTACATTCGGCCATCCAGACATTCGTCATCCGTATCGGATGACAACAGCTCCTCGTTTTTCTCGACAAACTTCCACAGCTTGGGATTGTCACAGCTAGTCGCTGTCACGTTTGGTCCTCCGATTGTCCATACGGACCAAGGTATGAACACGCCAGCTTTCGACAAATAGGCTTTACAGCGACGAGATCGCCCAATCTATAGCCATGCTCGACACGTCTTTCTTGTCAAAATTGGCCTTGTAGGTCTTCTGTGCTTGCTGTATATTCTGCCTGACTTCAGTTCACAAACTAAGACGATCGTCGTTAAACTTCTCTACCAGCTCCTGATTCAGTAGTTCCATTAGTCGGTCTTCTTCTTTGCTATTCATCTTGATGCCGAACATGATTTCGAATGGTGATACTTTCGTCGACATATGAATGTGAGAGTTAATCGCTTTTTGCACAGAAGGTACATACTTGAACCAGTTTGACGGTTCCTCTGATGACAGCTTAGCTATGATCGAAAGGATTGAGCGGTTAACCCTTTCAACTTGACCATTACCTCTGGCAACACCAGTTGTTGACCAGACATGCTCTATCATGTTAGCGCTGAGGAACTCAGTAAACGCGTTGGCCGTGAATGCAACGCCTCTGTCGTGAATAATACAACTTATACAGTTAGATATGAAATTATTTACCTTCCCCTCTAAGTGGGGGATGTAAAACTGCTGCTGAATACTGTGCATCGTCTTTGTCGTTGCGAAGTGACCAGTGTCGTGTGCAGTCTTGATCACCTCGCGCTCCATCTGTTTCGGTACTACCAGTAGCTCGTGTCCGACAACTTCTTTATAAAGAAGTCCACCTTTCAGCTTGTAGTTTTCATATGCACCGTTTTGTAGAACTCTAACAATTGCTTTTATCCCATCGTCGCTCTGCTGTGCCTTCTTTAAACGTGATGACATCTCTGATGTAACGACGTAGATATGAGGATAACGACTTAGAGAGTCCACATGCTTAATTTTGTCTGCCGCTCGATGTTCCATTTCGAAGTCAAAGTCCTGCAAATGGAGCAACCATTGCGCCACTTCTGTTGGTATGTGAAGCTTACTCGTCGTCTGCTTAAACGCGATAAAATCCGTGACCAGCTTAAACCTTATTCCCAGCAAATAATGTCTCAACTTTTTTAATGCCAGATATGCAGATTTGACCTCGAGTATGTAACTATGTTGCTTAGATTCAGCTTGCGTCGTCTTCTTGCTCCAGAAATAAACCGGGTGAAGCTTACCATCGAACAACTGCAATAGAACTGCGCCGTAGCCATCTTTGGACGCGTCAGTGTGAAGCTCGGTTGGCGCATCCCTTATGTAAATTCGCAAAACAGGCTCCGTTACAAGAAAGGATTTCAACTGTTTGATCGGCTGTTCTTCCTCTGGTCAAATTTTAAAATCGTCTTTTTTTAAGAGATTTGTAAGCGGACGTGCTACCTGCGCATATTGTGGTACAAACTTGCGAAAAAATCCTGTAAGCCCTAGGAATGCTTGGATGGCCTTGACGTTTTTCGGCATATCAAAGCGATTTACAGCAGAACACATCTCTTCTCCTGGCCAGATTTGACCATTTTCGATAATGTGTCCCAAGAATTTAATACGCCGCTGCAGAAAACTACATTTTTTCCACTTAATCTGCTTTCTCTAAAACTTTCTTTGTTTTGGTCATGCATTCTTCGACGTCGTTGGCATAAATAATTATGTCATCCATGTACAGCTGCACAAAGTCTTCATTGATAAGCGGCTGGAATATGTGATTTACAAACCGTATGAAAGCTGCTGGAGAGTTTGTAAATCCGAACGGCGCCTTCACGACTAATAAACGCAGTGTAAGCTCTGCTATTCTCTTCCACAGGCACATGGAAAAACCCATATTCCAAGTCCATAATGCTGAAAAACTTTGCTGCTTTGAGTTTTTCCAGAACGTCGTCCATCATCGGCACGGGAAAGCGATCTTTCAATACCATGCTATTCAGTTTCTGATAGTCAACGCAGACTCTCAACGTGTGATCTTTTTTCTTGACTATTACGATTCTGCTCGCTACGTGAGACGTCGATTTGCGCACAATACTTCGATCGAGCCACTCATCAATCTGCTTCTTTACAGCTGCTGTTTCATCTCCAGACAAACGGCTTGGCGATTGGCTAAACGGTTTTATAACTCCATCTGGAAGGATCTTCAGCTCTATTGGACATATTATGGGTACTTCGGCTGACTTATTACTGCTTTCCACTAGCTGCTCGATGTACTTCTGATATTGGGGTGGAGCATCAAAATTACCTGGAGTTTCGATGACATTATAAACCATTTTATACTCTTCTTCCGACTTTTTCTGCTGTTCCAGGCTCAGAAAAGAGACTCCGTTTAAATCGGCCATAAGTGTGAACTTCTTAATGAAATCGTAGCCCAAAATTCCATTACATTCCATCGCATTGTTTGGAACCACCAAAAACTTCGCAGCTGATCCACTTCTATTTCGCCTTAAAAAATCCAATTGGCTTTGTATTCTGGTTTCCCAGGCCACGCAAGGTTGTTGCACTTTCCAGCATCTGCACACCGTTCAAATTTTTGAATACCCATTCTCTCACCAAGGTCACGTCCGACCCAGTGTCAACCAGGCACTCCACTTCACATTCGATTACGAGTATTGTCTTACAGCGACTGCGATCCATAATTAGATTCACCCTTCCATCTTTCTTCGGACAGTTACGGGAAATATGTCCGTACTCGTTGCAGCGGAAGCATTTGGTATCAGCTATACACGACATTCGTTTGTGATCCGGAGAACCGCAATTGAAACAGTATTCTTTCTGCCTTCAGACACCGTCGCTTTGCTTTGGTACACCACTGTGCTCTTGTCATCGCTGGGTTTTCCTTGAACCTTGCTCGTAAATGGCATACTCATCCGATGCATCGCGATTTTAAACTCGTTTTTTATTTGCAACCCGTCTACGATATAGCGCAATACTGCTTCCTCTTCAACAGTGCCGACGCTTGCCAACTTTTTCATGCTTAGCATATACTCATGGAATGTCTCCGACTTCAGCATTTTACGATTTCTCAACATTTGGTGAATATCGGCACTATTTGTACTCGTTTCGAATTCGCTTATTAATCTGTCTTTCAGATCGTCAAAATAAGACACGCACTCGGATTCCAAAAAAAGCTTAGCCGCGCCACACATCTTGCCTCGGGCCTGAACATATTTTTGTTTATCCGACAGCTCGTAAGCCTCCGCATTATTCTCGAATATGTCGAACCAATATTGCACAAGGATAAAGTATCCATCGAAGTTGCTCATAATTTTCTCGAAATTTCTCTCAGATATTTTCACTTGCTTATCCCTGCGTTCATCTACCTCTATTTTCAGGGTTAACAGTTGCATCATTTGTTGCACCCTGGCGTCGAGGTTTGCCACGCTTCCATCAGCCATTGCTACCTTGTTTTCTTCTGGGATCAACCCGGTTTCGCGATCTTGCTCCGTCTCGGAAAAATTTTCATCCAGCAGCAGCAGATTCTGCTTTTCGATTATTGCTTCCACTTCGTTGATTTTTTTCGACGGCGTACGTCTGGTTCTCGGCATTTTCCTTTTTGTTTTACGTTTGTATGTGTATTGCGAGCGACGCGACCGAGCTGTTCTTTTCTTTCTTCTTGCGAACCGACACAACGAGTACCAACAACAACGACGTCGACCGAACTGTTTTCTTTCCTTCTTCTGTTCCGAATTCTGTGTTTCGTGTGTGTATTACGAACAGACAAAAGAGCGAGGACCAAAAACGCTGACCGAACTGTTTTCTTTCGTTACTTTTCCACGATCGTATGTATATTAAGCGCCGACACAAAACATGTCCTAAGCCACTGGTGACTCACTGGTGAAACTCAAGATGAAATTTGTATGGGCATGTCCGCTTTTGTCACTCGTGAAACTTCATATGAAATTTTCACTGAATTTTCTAGTGATTTCACCGGTGGCTTATACGTATAAGCCATGAGTGAAATCACTCGAAACATGCCACGAGTGATTTCACTCGCGACCTGCCACGAGTGAAATCATTCGGGACACTTCCGAAAATGTCCTGTATGAAATCACCTGGGAAACTTCTCATGAAATTAAAAGGAATTTCACGGATAATTTCATATAAAAAAACACCCAAAAATGATTTTCAAATAAAAGTAAATAAAGTAATATATTTATTTTACACCGATGTTCTAGATTTTTTGTTGATTTAAATATTTTTAGTTATCTGTAGGGCCCCCCTTAACCGACTTGATCGGGTTAATAAGCACCAATGCTCCTGAAATGAAATAGTCCGGCGGGGCATTTTGAACATTTTTTTGCCGCAAGTCCCGTTTAGGTTTAGGTTGTACTCCTGGACTACTGTTTCGTCCAGCACACTTTTGAGGCACCTAGACAATGGGGGCTTCTCCATCAACTTCCGAACTTTTTTGATCTGTAAATAAATAAGTCAAATTGCATATATATTTTTTAAAATTAAAAATCCAGTATTTACAGTTACATGGGTTTCCTCGAGCAAAAAAAAAAAACACACGCAGCGACACGCTCGGTTAACCACGAGGCTATAATGTTCTAGAATCTAGACATATTTTTTTTAGCGAAACCCATGTAACAATTTAATTTAACTAACTACGCACACCGTAATCACTGAATCCACTTACCTGACTTTAAAGAAACTGGAAAACTATTTTTAAAAGGACTAAAAATCTAAATAGACGCACAACAACAACAAAATCATAGGCGCTCGCAACAAAAGATGGCACCAATTAATCGGTTTTTCTCCCATCATCCCTTTGAGGAGACGAAACGGAGCGAGTGTAGAAGAGTTAGGGTCGAATGCAGGTAGAGAAAACTAAAAATATGAGGGAGAGGGAAATCTATGGATATATGCTTCTCTTTCTTATGTGTCCGCTTCGATCTGTAGCAGTTCAAGCTGGACAAAATTTCATGCTGACGTCGACGTCGCTGCCTTTGTCGACGTCGAGCCTGAAACAATTTTTCCTATGACACTTTCATGCCGTGACAGCCAGAACTGCAGGGATATTAATTCGTTGTGCAATTTCGTACTTGTAACAAGCAATAATGATATAATAATGTTTTTTCTTCCATTTCTTTATAGCATATTTAGCTATGTCTTACATCAAAATGATTTACATATTCGTGGTTTTGCTGCTCTGTGCAATTCAACTAAAGGTAAGATTTGTATAAGTGTTACTTATTACAGGGATCTCTGAACAAACTCTATTCTGCACGTGTTATGTGAGAAATGATAATAACAACAAGTTATTGGTAATTCGATATACTTTGTCTAACAGAGCTGGGGCTCCAAAAATTAAAAATCCTGATTTTTTCTGCCTGTTGCTCAAAGACTTTTCAGATCCATAAAGTATATATCAGCCATGCTCCGTTTATCCCAAATCGCAAAGAGTTGCGTATGGACTAACGAATGAGCTTGAGATTTCCAAAATTAAGAGCACATAAATAAAAACTTGTATGAGCGGGAACAAAAAATATAAACATATTTGGTGATGATTTAAGATTACCCGTATACGGACACCATTTTTCCGCTTCGAACCAAAATTTTTTTGATAGATTTGGATTTTTAAACATGCTTAATGATATTTTTGTTTCTATGGAAGAACTTTTTTTAAAGAATTTAAAAAAGTTGTTTTTTTTTATGCTTTTTGCAGAGTTAGCACTTCTCTTTTTCACAAAAATCAGGTTTCTTACATCTCCTTGTAATAAACTTTGCCATTCTAACAAGCCGATAAATGCATTTATAAAGTTGACCTCAATACTTTGTAGCTTTAGCTTACCGTCTGGAAAATATTAAGCTTTCAAATTCAAAATTGATGATTTTTGTGCGGTAATTTTGACTTTAAAACTCAAAGTCGAAAAAATTAAATACTGATCCTTTCTATTTGGTGTGTATTAAAATCTATTTATAAATGCCTGAGCTACAATTGGTTGACCAACCCTCCGAAAATCATATTTTACCGTTTGAAACGTTGCTGGCCCAACATTTAAAGCCACAAATCTATCAGAAAAAGTCGGCTTGGTTCGAAGCGTAAATAAAATGTTAAATTTTTTCGAGTAGTTTTATCTATCTTCCATATAAATAAAAACCAAGTTGTGTTAGAGAACGGATGGACTTATTTTCATGGTTTTTGATTTTTTGAATATTAAATTAACCATTAAAAGCTTGGAAAAAGCGACCAAGGCTCGGAAAATCGCTTCGGAAAAACGCTGTGAAACTTTTGCTTGATTTTGTAACGAACCATGGCTCTAGCCATATCTCGTTACAAACAGCTCGGGAACAACAGTCAAACTGATAGCCGCAGGGACACCGCACCCTGGCTCTGGCCACGTCTCTCCTCACAAATATCGGTGCGTCAGCACCCCGGAAATAAAATAGCGCACAATTAATTAAGAACTCTCGATCAACAACACCCCACCTCTTGGGACATTGCGCAATCGACGGCCTACATAAGAAATATCATTTGCGTTATTTCACAATAAGTCAAGCCAGCATAAAATTATCGACTTACCACTCAACTTCCGCGATGCAGAGTTAGCAAAAACTAATTTTTTTGAAACCAAATACCCAATTCCCAACTGCACCTTCCGGGATGCAGCATCAGCAAAACCACCCTGACCCACTAAAAATTGTCAACCACACCCCACAATTATTATTATCCAATAACCTTAAGTCAGCAAGAATTAATTATTTCCGGGTCTCAGGTGCGATCGCCAGCTGCATAAAAGGCCCAAGATCGGCCGAAAGAGTATGCAGTCCATCAGCCCGAATACAAGACACAGGCAGTCCATCAGCCGAACCCAAGACACTGCACCAGGCAGTCCATCAGCCCAAACACAAGACACTGCACTAGGCAGTCCCTCAGTCACACACCCAAGACACTGCACTACGCAGTCCCTCAGTCACACACCCAATACACTGCACTACGCAGTCCCTCAGTCACACACCCAAGACACTGCACTACGCAGTCCCTCAGTCACACACACAAGACACTGCACGAGGCAGTCCATTAGCCCGAACACGAGACACTGACTAAGCAGTCCACCGGCTCACAGGCCAAGTAACAAGATCCGCGAGTAATCCATCGTAAACAAGCCCACAAAGAATAAAGTAATAAAAATAATAAACACCAGCAAAACCACAAAACACGATTTCTTGAAGTATTTTGTCAGCAACACAACGCTCCTCCTGTCACCTACCTCTCTTTCGGTCAGACAAGGTCGCTCCGAGCCCAAAAAGTTCCAGCAATCTACAAATTTTCTTGTAGCGGACCCTGGACAGACTGATGCATACCTCAGCCTGAAATAGGACCTCACAATTTTTATACCCGTACTCAAAAACGAGTTTAGGGGTATATTAGATTTGTGGTAAAAGTGGATGCGTGTAACGCAGAGAAGGAAACGTTTCCGACCCCATAAAGTATATATATTCTTGATCAGCATCAATAGCCGAGTCGATATAGCCATATCCGTCTGTCCGTCTGTCTATCTGTCTGTCTGTCCGTCTTGTTGAGCGCCTAGATCTCAGAGACTATAAAAGCTAGAGGAACCAAATTTGGTTTCCAGACTCATGTGATATCACACTGCTACAAGTGTATTTCGAAATTTCTCCCCGCCCCCTTCCGCCCCCACACAGGACGAAAATCTGTGGCAGCGACAATTTTAAAGATACGATAGAACTAAAAACGCAGTATCGTAGAGAATAACCATATCTACCAGACTGCCGAATCTGAATCAGATCGGATCATAATTATAGCCAAAATGAAGAAATTCATTTTCAGTTGCTTCCCCTGCCCCCTCCTGACACCGACAACGCAACTCATTTTCCTTCTCCTAGCGGAGGATATGTAGAATCTAAATGGTACATATATAATTTACATGTTAGATGTATAATATACATTGTAGATGTAGATAGCAGATGTAGCAAAAAAATGTAGTTTTTAGTTCTGAAATATCATAAGATCAAAAATGTATATACTGACTGAGTACGGGTATAAGTTGATATGCAATGACTGCACCATCAAGTGGCCCATGTGACACCAAGCCGAACCCTGTTACGCGCGGAACCCTGGCAGAAACGTAGCCCCTCGGCCTGCGCAAGCGACCGAGGGGCGCTGCCGCACGACGCGCTACGCGTGTTACCGAACCGATCGCGAGCATGCAGGAAAGATGGGTGTTAGACTATAATTCAAGGAAAATTAGATCTAAACACATTTCAAAGAGCTAACCATGCAAAGTTAGCTAATAAATAGTACTAATTACGGAAAGGTATGTTAGTATTAGTGATTTAAGAAGAGGAAGGGAATAAGTTCTGTATACTATATGGTAGCGGGAATTTAAGACCGAGCATAGGACCCTAAATGGTTTGTGCAAGGAATAATTTGATCTACAAAGTGGAAGGAACAAAGGAATAAAGTTTCTAGTAGATCTAATATGAATCGTAAAATTTATGCGGCTGAACAAGTCATGGCTATCTACGTCACCCTTGATCAGGTTGTGCAGAATCGGAGATCCTGACCGCCATGAAGGATGCCATTGTGCGCGCAGATAACCCGTTTATTTGCGCGTTCAATGGTATCAAGTGGTATAAGGGAGTCAAAGCAGATTCCCAGGAGAATGATCATGAAGGTGTGGATTCCTCCCCCGATCAAGGCGGATGAGGACACACTCTTTCTGATCAAGGCACAGAACCGGATCCTGGAGACATCTGACTGGACCATCAAGTGTACCATAGGCGGACCTGCTGCGGTTTATGGAGGAGAAGGCGGTAGACGTGGCCCCTCATCGAAGAGCTATGGATAATAAGTGAAAGGGTTCGGGGACTGAGCGGTCGCGGATACCGGCTTCTCACGCCACACCCCGCGGGTAAGCCAGGAACCTGTGTCGTGGTAAGGAACGAGCTTAATGTTCTGTTTTCTTCCAGGTGCAGCACTCCGGACCTAACGGTGGCACTTTATGAGAGGGAGGACCGAAAAAACCTATACCTGGCCTCTGCATACCTGCCGTACGAAGAAAAAGACCCACCAAGCGCGGAGGGAGGGACTCGACATTGTCTTAGGCTGTGACGCGAATGCCCATCACTCCCTCTGGGGCACAAATTCTAGAGGAGAGTCGCTGTTCGAGTACGTTCTGTCCACAAATCTTGTTGTGCCCAACCGGGGAGACCACCCCACCTTCCGCAACAGGAACCGTGCAGGTGTTATAGATATAACATTGGCTTCGAATAGCGACTCCGTTATCATCGATGACTGGCACGTGTCCAGTGAATGTTCCTTTTCGGACCACTACAGAATAGTGGATCAGCATCAAATGGAACAAGGAGAGGCCCAAGGCCTACCGCAATCCCAGGCGGACAGACTGAAACCGCTTCTCCGCAACCGTACAGAAGGTCCTGCCTAACCAACCGGAAGGGGATTACTTTAAACGGGAGCACTAGAGAAAGCTACGCAGAACGTTACTAATGATATACAGATGGCGTTTCTCAAATCCAGCCTGATCAGCCGACCCCCAAAGTCCAATCACAACCCATGGTGGACACGGGAGCTGAGCGAAGTCAGTAAGGAATCGAGGAAACTCTTCAAAAAAGCAAAAGTGACAAACTCACAGGAAAGTTGGGACGAGTATCGCCGCAGCTTTAATGCCTACAAGAACACATGTAGGAGGTCGAAAAGGGAGTCATGGGCAGCCTTCTGCGATGCCATAGAAGGTACCACTGAGGCCTCAAGGCTTCGACGTGTACTGTCGAAGGCACCCACCACACCAGGCCTGCTCCGCAGCCAGGACGATACTTTCGCAGAGAACAGCCAAGAATCCCACATGAGCTACACATGAGTACTCACTTCCCAGGTTTGCTCAGATGTCACCGGTGACGAATCCAGCGCCACCAACGACACTGAGCGTGGAGCAAGGAGAGGAAATCGAGGATTTCATACGAGATATAATAGCATGACACTCGAGTTATCGAGCGAAACCAAGATTACCAGACTGGTGCAGTGTATTCCCGGCGGAGATATATGCAGTATGGCAAGCGGCTAAGTTGGTATACACCTTGGAGATACCTCCGAGGAACATAGCAATGCGCGTCGACAGTCAGGCTGCCATCAAAGCCTTGGTATCCTGCAAGACCACAAGCAGACTCGTACGTGATACGGTGGACGAATACTCGGCGGCGCCTTCTACGAAGACCTGGACAGCCTGGCAAACATGCACTAGAGACTGCCAATTGGGAAAAATGGAACGTGATCAGGTACCAAATGTACAACCCGTTTTCGTTTGATTTTTTCCAATTGGTAGTTGCACCTAAACACAAAAAATAGAGAACACAGGATATAATTTTTTTCGACTTTTCCTGAGATTTTAAAGTCAACATTTCGTAAAAAATACCGCACAAAAATCATAATTTTTGCATTTCAAAGCTTTTTATTTCCCAGACGGTAAGCTGAAATCACAAAGTGCTTGGGTTTAACTTTTAGCTGTTTTAATTATCTTTTCAAAATAGCAAAGTTCTTTACAACCAGACGAAAGATACTAGAGTTATGTGAAAAAAGAAGCGCTACCTCTGAAAAAAGCTTACAAAAAAATACCAGTTTTAAAAAATTCTTCAAAAATGTTCTGCCATAGAAAAAAAACCATAATTCTTTAAACAATTTTAAAGTCCCAAATCTATCAGAAAAAATCGGTTTGGATCCTTGAGGAAAAAAAGTTCGATTTTTTCGAGTAGTGTTATCAAATTCGCACTCCTTTTCGCTATTATTCGATACTACATATATATTAACTTAAGTACAATAAACTGGGAATATATTAACTGAACAATCATCGTCTCTTTAATAACCTCGCAAAAAAAACTTCTGAAAAAGCTCAGTAGTTCAAAGGGTGCACTAATTAAACGTCGTTTAAAGTCTTGTTCTTTAAAATCTATGGAGAAACGACTGAGCCAAAATTGGTCCACCAACCCTCCGAAAATCACATTTTACCGTTTTGAACGTTGACGGCTGAACGTTTTGGGCCCTTTTATTTACTTTTCAAAGAATCTGAAGCTCGTATATCAACAAAAAACCAAATTTTGACAAAAAAATTGTACCGTCTTTCACAGTATTTTTGGTTCGTAGTAAAAAAACAGATATACATGAATATAGAAAAACCACTATCTCATCCAGCCGAAGCTGTCAAAATCATATCACAAAATCACAAAAAAATATTTGTTACTACGTATCTTACTACTACTACTACTATTAAATAAACCATCTAATATGAAACTATATTATTATTACTATTATTATTTAATGCTAATAAATAGTTAAAACTAAGAATTAACATGGGTTGGAGCTACATATATGTAGCTACTGAGACCTTAAGCTCTATAGGTTTGAATTACGAATGTGTATGTACAGAGGTGTTTTTACAGTTTTGGTTACTGATGTGATGTGCAGGATTTTTCTAAGAATGTGAGGACTATATTGGTATTTGTGTTGGTGGCTAGGCGATATATTGCTGGGATCATTGTTATTGAATGTTGAGGATCTTTGTGTGGAAAGGGTGGGGCAGATGAATAGTATATGGTCTAGGTCT